>NC_056735.1:506086854-506091854 GCF_019279795.1 Protopterus annectens | reverse complement strand
CAGAAGACGCTCTAGCTGAGAATCGCAAATCAAGGACAATGAAAAGTAGAAATAAAAAATAAATAACTAAATAAATAAACTGTTGTGCTGGCAGTTGGCTCAAATGGCTGCAAACTGTAATTTCTGTGGTACAGGGTTTAATTCTCTCCAAGCAAAATTACTTAACCATACAGTACTTAAAGGCATCTAGGAATTTGGGCTAAGCTCCGCAATGGACCCCGGATCACCCTTCTAACTCACCATTCCCAGTTTTGGAAAACTGCAAAGAAAAAAATCCACTGATAACTGTCTATTTTGGTTTAATTAATGCAATATTGATCCCACATTTCTTTTTCTAAAAGTATTTAAATGTTTTTTAGCAATTTCCATTGCTCTGTCAATAATGCCCTTGTCTTTTTGTTTGTTTATGTAGCTTTAAAATCTCCTGGAAAAATCATGGATATTTCAAAATGAATCTGAAATAAAAAAGAAAAAGCTATAATTTATGGAAGGTAGATACTGTCTCGTAATAGCCATGGAGGGGGCACCCCCAGTATTCCCCAATTTGTTATAGTTAGTATTGAGTTTATAGCATTTTGGGGAAAATATCATGTCTCCCTGACGTAGCTGTCGAAGTAATAATAACTTCCTGTTATTAGATTAACAAACTGTGATTCTACAAACTCAGCCTTGTCAAATTTTTACACCATTCTAAATTACTACACAAACTCTGATATTAAGTATACAGGTATAACATTTTCTGGATTAAGCCTCTTTTGATTAACATACTTCTAACAGAAATTTGTTATGGAAGTGAACATATATGAGCACAAGGGAGTCACATGAATGAACCTTTGTACACAAATATGTATGAGAGCACTAATTCATAATCCACAGACAGAGAATGGCTGCAAGAAATACAAAGGCTTCAGTGAGCAGATTACTGCCCCACCCTGTCTGAATATTTCACTAAAATGGATAGCAATTTTCTCAGTGAAAAATATACAGTGTGATAACACAAGCATGTCAAATGAGGAAATAACATCTAAACAAGCTAACTGCACACCAGTTATAGCGACTACTGGACATAAACCTGGCGTAACAGAACAGAGAATGTTACGGTTTTGGAAGATGCTCAATTCATTACTTATATATCAAGCTATCTATTAAAGCTATGCATGTTTGTCAACTATGGTCTTATAAGCTATGCTCTTGATGTATTATTTGTCTTGTTTATATCCCAATAATGCTGAAAGTGATCAACTTGTAGTTTTGTATTCACATTTGTTTTGATCTGTGAGGGGACTTTTACTTCCCTGTTGTTGCCTGAAAACAGGCACTTATCTCTACGGGACTACCAAGTTAACAAATAAACTAGCTTTATAAAATATTACATGTAGACCTATTACATCATAATATGCTATTGACTTAGTTGGGGTGGAGGTTAGATTCAGGATAAACAGAAATAACTAGCATATGCAACTATACAAGACAGTATACCTGGGGTAGAGGTTAGTTTCCACTTTAAACAGAAACAACTACCATATGCAGCTATGCAAGATGATATTAGGTCATGTCACTATATAAGCATGGACAATTTATTGTCAGATAGAAATATGTTTCCTGCATTAATACAAAATGTCAACTCTCATATTCTCTTGGTTTTATTCTTGCCAATAATTATTTAGTATACTTAAAATTATTACCAATACACATCAGCAACAGCTGTCAGTGTAGTCTAACAATTTAAAATCTATTTTACTGTTTCTTTAATAGAACATTAATGTGGGTATCACTGAATCGTTGACTAAAAGACTAAAGGTGATTTCATAGACACAGGGCAAAATATATGCTTGTGATATAAAATGTAATAAAAAATTATGCCTGTCATAGTTCTAAAGTACATATTTGTCCATCTTCAAATTATGAAAATCACTGTCCCATATACGTATTCCAAGAAACGCAGTCTGTGATTATTGGCATCAATTTAAAATTAACAGGATAGGTTTATTAGACAGTGAAACTTACGCATAATGGGAATTAGTCAGATTAAACTAGAAATGGCATGTTGCAGTACAGTTGAATAAATATTACCATTATATGAGGAAATTATTAAATATGTTGCTGACAAGATCTGTCACAAGAGTTCATGGTTCTATCCTTTAAAAGGTAGTAATCTATATATTATACAATGACTGGCCATTAGCATTCAAAAATGAGCACACTGATTGGCCAGCCCAACCAGCATGCCCATTGTAAATCCGAGAATAAACCAATGGGAAACGGTCTGGTCGCCTGGACTTTTTCCCGTTAGTATATCTCATATTTTTATTTTTTTATTTTTTTTTAATACAAAATTAAAACGGAAGACATTTTACGTTCGGGAGATGGCACAGACAGAAATAAAAGGACAATTAGGTACGTTACCTGACCATTCTTTTATTTTGTCTGTCCCAACTCTCCCTAACATAAAAAGTCTCCTGGGTTCTTCCTTTTTTTTTTTTTTTATAACAAAGAAGAAGCAACAGAGATCTTCCTTTCTCCATTGCTACCTCTTCACAGCCAGCATTGGAGCACAAGTCCCATATGCATGTGCAGTACATCAAAACAAGGCAGCAATATACCACCAGCCGTGGAAAAACAATACTGTGCCATTATACAAAGACATTATTTAAGAAAAGTAAGTATTTTTTTCTTAAATAATGTCATTGTATAACAGCAGTAACCGACTCCGTGGTTGTGGTATATTGAAATTTACCCACGGTTGGCTTTATTTAATCACTCGTTCTCGTGATTAACTGTGGGTAAATCTTCAATATACCACACCGACGTCATCGGTTATTGCTATAATACTTAATAGAAGACCCACACCTTCATATACCATGCTTTATTCTTGTTACAAGAAATTATTAATAAAAATATTTCTAATTAAATATATTAATAAACTATAATCACTACAGGTCCACATCTTGCAGTCTGAATCAAGCAAATGTTTTTATTTAACATTTGTACAGCAGTTTTCTTGGTACTTTTATAAAAAAACCTAATGGAAAAACACAGCAAACATATCTGCTCATCATAAAAGTTTCTGAAGACGACCCTGGACTTGACTTAAAATTAAGCAACATCAAATTCTGTCTGGAATTCAGTGTAAGAAAGTTTGCTATACATACACAAAAATGGGATAAATACTTTGAGAAGATGAAAGAACTGCAATGCAAAGAATGTAAATATGAAACCATTATATAATTTGAATTGGTGCTTGCCGTGTGCAAGACAATATTATCATAACATTTTATGATTGTGTATTCAAATTAGTTTTCTGATAACTTAAACATTATCAACAAACATTTGGATAGTGCAGTGGTGCAGCGGTAGTATTATCATCTCACAGCAAAAGGTTCTCCAGTTTGATTCTTGGCTGGAATGCCTTCTGTGTGGAGTCTGCATGCCCTCCCTGCATTCGTGTGTGTTTCCTCCAGATGCTATGGCTTTCTCCCACATTTCAAAGACATGTATCTGGAGCATTTCTCCCAGGGCCTCTGCTGAAAATTGGCTTTGTTCCAAGTCGGACTTTCCCAGTAAATAAATGTTAAATAAATAAATGTTAAATAAAATTTGGAAATGACTTCAGGAAAACACCAAAGTATAATGTGCGCCTTCAATGGCATTCTGTTTCAGTCCCTGACTATGATGGAGATGAGTCCATTTGGACAGTGGGCCCAGCAATTGAGGATCTGGCTTAGAAAGGCAGGCTTGAAAGTCAAGTAATCTGTTTTCCTTGTCCTCACCCAGAGACTGCCCATGCTCAGGAATAGACTTCCCATACATGTCAAGCAGAGCACCTCGCTGTCCCTCTTCAAGAGAAATCTTGATGAGTGGATGGGTAATAGAAAGTTCACCCCAGGGATCACATCAGTGGATCTTATTGATAGAGGCACTATGAACTAATGTCGGGCAGCACAATATCAGGGAACTTCTATGGGCTAGGCTTGTAAAGGCTCTAGAGCCATTAGCCTAGTACACACCTATGAACCTATGTAGTATAACATAGGTTCATAGGTATGTACTAGGCAAACAACCACCATGGATTTATTAGCCCGGCCAAACAACCCAACTCCATTGTGTCCCTGTGTATCATGGACATTTATTAGGAGGGGGTGTATTAATTAGGAAGTTTCTAGAGGGTATGCTGGGGGTATGTTAGCTTGGGCATTACTATTTGCCACTGTCTGTCAAAGACAATGGAGGCCAGATCTGAGATGAATTTCTGATTTTCCATTCATTGTTCACGGTTATGTTTAAACAGAGTTAGGGGTAGACTCTGCTTCACACAGATAGGGAGCCTTTTCCAGAGCATGGGGACACACTGAGACATGCATCTATCTTTCCTGATGCTGTATGTATGGCCTTAGTGACTGCCATTGTGACCCTCTCCCTGTTAATAGCCTGGTGGGTTATGCTAGCAGGTAATTCATGATGGGAGGTGGGGAAGTGGGGGGGTGAAGTTGGAGCTGAATTTGTCAGCCAGGAAATTTATTATGTCACTCTACGAAGGCGGCTCCATTGACCATCAGTTCAGCACACTGTGCAGAAATCCTTCTGGTTACCTTTAGCCTGTGATGCCATCTTGACCTAATAAATGGCCTTGCTAGACTTAATTAGTCCTCTTAAATTCCTGTTTAGTTTAATTAGAGAGCTCTTATCATCATGGAAGTTGTTCTTTCTAATTTTAATCATGACTTTTTTCCATGTTATATACCCTATTAAGGTTAGGATTCCACCAGCGTAGCTTGTTTTTAGAGTTTGTTTTAGGATTACTTCTAGTAGGCACAGCAGCCTCTATACGAACATTTATATGTTAGTACAGGGTCTCTGTAAAGAATTCCACATACATTGCTGTGAACTTAGAGTTGGGAAGGGCATTGAATGTTAGCAAATTATCACTTAATAGGATGTAAATTGCTTTGTAATAGTTCTTAAACATTACAAGGTCTGCTGGGATTACCAAGTTGATTTTT
>NC_056735.1:505944354-506081854 GCF_019279795.1 Protopterus annectens | reverse complement strand
ACAAGCAGACTTGTGTATGAATATTGTTGTATCACACAAGACAGCTTATAAATGTTTATGAAATCTGAATACTTCTCATAACTGAAGGATTCATCTCATCACTGGCATTGTCCATCTGACTGCTTCACCAAAACCATCATATTCAGTAGCCCTTACATTACTATAGATCTGACTGCTTATTACTGTGTAAATTAGAAAATATAAAATTCCAATAAACTAAACAATAAGTATGCATGAGGTACCCAAGTATATCATCTGCAGTGCACACATAAGCATGCCAAAGACTGCCTCTGTTGCCTTTCTGACTACTTAATTTAAGTAATGTCTCTTTGAGTCCAAATATATAATTACCCCAAATATCCACTGTCATATTTACAAATAACATGCTTAAAAATATTGCTGGAAATAATTTTGGGAAAGTTGATAAAAAAGAACTATCTTCAACATTCCTCTTAATTCATCATGACATTATCACGACAAGACATTCAGGGGGCATAGGGTTTAAAGTGAACACTGGAAAGCAGAAATAAATATTTCCCTGCATAGACCTTTGATATGGCACAAGATAATGTACAAACAACTGCAAATCATGGGAAAATTAGTTAAATACCCATGTTCTTCTAGACAGCCGACCTACCACACCAAGATAAAACATATTTTCTTGTTTATAACTCTGACCTGAGTCTTCTGCCAGAAAAATTCTTAACAGCCTGCTCATAAATCCTACAAATATGCACACTCCTTGAAATGAAGGTGACAACAAAAACATTACTAAGTTCTGTTGTGAAAAGTGTAAAAAGCTACCTACGTATAACATTTTGGAACATGATTAATGTCTGAGCAACATAGAATACCACGCTTGGGTGTCCAAAAATCTGACTTTAACTTTTAAAAATGCAGCCAGCAATGATTCTGTTTTTCAAAGTAATTCTTAAAACAGTTTAATCAGATCACTCAAAGTGATTTATAAAAGTATGAAGTTGTACATTAAGCCACATACTGAATAACATTTTCTAAATAGCACCTCAGCAATGAAACAATCTGCAAAAGCTAACTGGATTAAAATACATGTACTGATTTCCTTACTTGCGTAATCTCTTAATAAATCAAGTCAGATGATTATATTGCCTCTCCTTTTTAATATTGATAAAGAAAGATGGTGTTATATTAACTGCAAATACCACAAAACGTTACTGTTGTTATGCCATGGCCATCGTTTTATTTTTTTTGCTTGAACAAAAAATATTCTTGTTACCACTACTGAAATACAGAAGTAATCCTCAGTGCTATGATCTACTCAATTTTATAGTACCCAGATGAAGCCTCTTACATTCCAGCCTGGACTAGGCAGGGTGGACTAGGAAACTTAACTGGGAAGTTGGAAATTATACTGGAGACTGGACTAGAGAATGTATCCAGAATGCAAAATACTTGCAAAGAGGCTAAAGACAGAATATCCCTTATTTTAAAAATAAAACTACCTTACTGAGAGATGTTGAAAAGACGCAATGTGGGAAAATATACACCACTTTTGGACATCTGTCTTTCATTAGTTAGAGGACAATGTTTTGAAACATACACTATGCAATTCAAGATGGTCTATTCTGCTTTGGATGTAGAGTCAGGGGTAAAAAAAAATGCAAATACTTAACCAGTAATAAAAGTTCGATTTAAGGAAAGAAATTTGGCATGGTAAAGTTGGAAAAATTATCCCAACGCACTAATGCTCAACAGGGATTTCTCCAACTTAAAAAAAACTGTAGAATTGTTACTAATTCAGCAAAAGTTACATACATTAGAAACAAACATGCCACTATTGCATGTAGACCTCAACAGTTCTGAAGATTATTAAAGAGCTGACTGTGAAAACAGCTGACAAGAATCACAACTGACTTATTTCCTACATCCTTCACTTGCTGATAACACATAAAAAGCTTTAAAGTTTTGCTGTTTTTTAACATACAGTGACATAACTTCTTCCACTCAGCAAGCACAAATTAGTTCTAATATACAAAATAATTTCTTGAGTTCTACCCAATGTTCTCTTTAAAACAAATCAAACCAAAAAGTTTCAGCAAATTAGCAGCAAAGGATAGAAATAAACATAACATTTAAACATAGCCAACTACATCCAGTCTTCCTAAAAATGACCAAAGCTCAAATTTAAAAAGTATTAGCATATGTATTCATGCCAGCATGCCTCAAATGTGAATTCATCAACACTCTTCCTACAGCTGCCCACCCCCCCACCTCCCTCACTTACTCACCTCTAGTCTGTACGCTGGCTGCAAATATACATCTTATTTCCAAGGTCTGAAAAATCAATCTAGTCTCAAATTCTTAGTGATATAAACAGCTATGGACTTCTAACTGAAGTTCAACATAATTTTCCAATGTAGATTCATTACTATCAGATCAAACTACACAATTACTAATCAAATTTATAACATGAATAACAGCCTTTTAACCACTGGCACTTTTGTGGATATGGCTTGTGCTTTCAAGCCTGCTGAATGTTCACTCCTGGTTCATAGACTTAACTCTAGTTTGTGTGTCATGGCTGCAAAACGAATCTATGATAAGACTTCTCACATAAGTGACAGTGATTCTATCTTTTTTTTGTAAGACAATTCACCTACGAGATCCCCACTTGATCGGTTCTAGCTCTGTTCTCATATTTCATCTCTCTGTTTTTATTGATTTGAAAAAAAAATGTCCATACCAAAAGTAACAGCTGTTTAACTTCTTTTATTCAGCTGAGATTCCACATTCAATGTCCTGCAACTCACACTACAAGCTAACGTCATTGCACTGTTGCACTACATATATTAAAAAAAAAACTACCTATAAACGCCAGGAAATCAGAAGTCATGACATCTGTCAGTTAGAAAAAAAAAACGGGTATTGCCCAATAAATTCAACTTAAAGACCATATAACAACTACATCAGTAAGGTATCCCACAAAAATATGTATACCTTACTCTTTACCCCTCACTGTTAAGTGATACACCAAAACTGTAGCTAAAATGACTAATGTTATGCTGCAAACTGTCAAACATGTTGATACCAGAATCTAGAAAATTATGATCAAAAACAAATTGCTGCCCAATCTAGAATATGCCCCTGCTCCTACCTTTCACTCTTTTCCAAGAAACGGCCTTTCACAGAAAGGTATCAATAAAATATTGGCGAATCATATGTTTAGCTTTGTCCAGCACCCATCACTTAGCTACTGCATAAATATGAAGTTAAGTACTTGACATACTGACTGATACTTTCATTTCAGTCAGAAAAGTTTTAAGTATGAGTGCTTGAGCCACTGCTCAGATCTGATCCAACAGGGAGTCTTCCAGCCTCGAGCTCCTTTATGAATTCTTCCTTCTCATAATCCCTTTGTCCCCCTAGCTACTAAATATCTAGTTTTATGCCTGAAGAATAGGATAATACATTTATACCACTCTGGATCCAAGTATTAAGGGGTGCTAATCCTTCAGGTCTTACAACATGAAGGGGATGGACAGGAAGGAAATGAGCTATTGATCGATCTTTATAAATCTGTATGGCAAGTCCATAACTGTTGCACCTTATTCATTTGTCAGTACTATTCCATATGTGGGTCAGAATTCCAGCTGCATATTTTCCTGGGTGGTATCATGACAGGAGACCCTTCAGAATGGAAGCACCAAAGGAAGTTCTAGATCTAAAAGTGGCATTTATTTTGTCGTGTTTGATAATGGTATACACAGAGTGCAAATTAGCTACTTTGTATCTATCACTCAAGGAATGATCTCTAAAGTAGGTAGCACCAATAGCCCTAGCACTAGTAAAGAGGGATCTGCTTCTGTATGACGATGGTTTCTTGTGAAATTCTTAAATAAAGGAAATACAGTTGGATAGCCATCTGGATAGACTTATTTTAGATACCTTTTTGCTAAATTTATTCTGTGCAAAGGAAATAATTAGCTGTTCTTTTTGCAAATGGAAGCACTTTTGTGAAGTAAAAACATTACTGCCTGGGTACATCTAACGTGCAGCAAATATCTTCCATTGTTTTGATACTTGGGAAAGAAAACTGGTAAATGAATGGGTTATGAGATATTATGCTCGGACACCATTTTGAGAATGAAAGTCTGATTTGTTCTTAAGGTTACTGTGCCCTTGTGACAGATATGGTAAGAAGAAACTGAATGCAGATCATGCAGTTCTGAAATTCTTCTAACTGCTGTTACTCCTGGTAGAGAAATAGCTTTCCAGGACAGAAAATCGAGCTCTGCCATTATTGTAGGTTCAATGGGAGGCCTTGTTAGGGCTGCCAAAATAAAATTCGAATCCCAAGTAGGAAATGCATATTTTACTGGCGGACATAAAAAGGAAGATACTTTTATGAAATTTTAGTACAATTTATCGGATGCCAAAGACTGATTCTAAAAGCCAAAATGAAACAAAGAAATCACTGCCACTTAAACCCTAAAGGTAGAAAAACTTGAACTTGAGTGACAGAGGGGGAGAGAAAGCAGATCAATATCTGGAATAGAGACTGAGAAGGTCCAGTGTCATCAGCACTAACTGAAATGGCAAATCTCTTCAATTTACTCTGATAGATTTTATGGGTAGAAGGTCTCTGAGAGGCTGTTAGACTATTGACCACATCTTAGGGAAGGGTAGTATCCAAACCATCAACGGAATTGGAGAAATTATGTGATTATTTTCAGACTGGAAAGGTCCAGGTGACTATTACCAGAAGGGTGAGTTATGAGATCTGGAATTGGATCAAGGAGACAAGGAGGCTGTCTTAGGACTTCACTAAGGGGAACCAGATTGGTCTGAGCCAATATGGGGCTATAAAGGTGGCAGATGCCTTGCACCATAGAGATTTCTGCAGGAATGTGGGTAGTGGGGAAAGGTGTGGATAGGCATAATGTAACTAAGGGAGGGGAGTCAATGCTGAGACAGATCATTCCAAAGTGTTTTTCCCATTGGAGGAATCATAGCAATGAAGCTTCTGCATTGCTGGTGCACTGGATGGTAAACAAATCAAGTCAAGGTATGCTTCAGTGACTAAATATCTTTTTGACTATTGGTGAATTGAGGCAACACTCATAAGGCACTAGTAAATTTCTGTCCAATCTGTCCACCATTCCACTGGACACCCTGGAAATATGTGTTTCTACAGGAAAATGGTGATATACCATCACCCACTGCTGCAGACTCATGGCTTCATGACATACAGGGTAGGACGTCATCCCCCCTTGCTTGTTGATAGACTAGATGACCATCATATTGACTGTCTGAAAGGAGATCATGTCTCCATGAAGGTAGTACTGAAGTTCATGCGACAGAAGGACTGCCCTCGACTCTAAGATATTTATGAGAAAACAGGTCTTGAAAGAAGAAGAAGAGAATTCAGGGAGTAAAACAAGGTCAATAACTGTTAGAAGTACAAGAATAAAAGTAAAATGTTATACTGACTGAAAATTAATGTATAAAGTCAGCACCACCACCACGGTAATAACACTGCTTCTCTAACAGTTGTAAATATTGTATTTAGTGGTTTCTGTTGACTGGCTTCTTCAACAATTTTTTCTATTATAGGTTCATAGGTTCATACTAGGCTATCTGCCCTAGGGCATTTATAAGCCTAGCCAGAGTGTGTTTGGCTTTCGCCACCCATTTTAAATTAATTTTGCTATGCCCTTTTTCGAGGTTAGTATACTGTGCCTCTGTCTAACAGTGACACAGAAGTGATACCCGGGGTAAACCTATGATCTCCCATCCACTCATCAAGATTCCTCTTGAAGAGAGTCAATGAGGGACTCTGCCTAACCTGGACTGGGATTTTATTCCAGAGTGAAGGGAGCCTCTGGGTTATGAATCTGTCCCTCCAGCATGTCCTATTTATTTCAGTGCTGAGGTTCAAGTCTTTCGAGCGCGTAGCTCGATGGGATTTGAATTTTCTGAGGTGCAGCATGTCCATTAATTCTGGGTTAGACATGGCTTTATATGTCAGGCACAGATTGCCTCTGAGCAGGCGGTATGCCACTGAGTAGAGCTGGAGTTTCTTTAACCGGGCAGCATATGGCATCTGTTTGAGCCCTTTGATCCTCTTGGTGAGGTACTTTTGGGGTCTTTCCAGTTGCTGCAGGTGTCCGGTAAGGTACATCCCAAAAGGGGCATTGTACTCAATTATGGGCCTGATGAGGGATGAGTAAAGAGGCACGATGACCTCCCCTGATCTAGATGTGAATCCCTTCATGATTAGGTGGGCTATATAAAATGTTTTTCTAACCACTTTGGCCACGTGGTTGTCAAATGAGAGATTGCTATCAACTTGGGTCCCCAGGTCCCTAATTACTTCTTCTGTACTTAATGGATTACCACCTATGTGGTACTTTGTGGACACTTTGTTTTTGCCAAAGGGGGTGACTATACACTTTTTGGCATTTAGCTTGAGGCCATGGCTCTGGCACCAGTTGTCTGTTTCTATGAGGCCCTTTTGGAGGATGCTTGTGTCGGCTGGAGAGTCGATTATGGTGCCCAGTTTGCAGTCATCTGCGAAATTGGTCAGCTACAGTCCTTCTGTGTTGGCCTGTACCTCTGAGAAATATATACCAAACAAGAGAGGTCCCAGGACTGAGCCTTGTGGGATGCCACTTGTAACTGGTTTGGAGTCTGACATGGCTCCAGCAATTCTAACCATGTGGGTTCTGTCCTTGAGCAGTTTGCAACCCATCTAGTGACATAGGGGTTTATATTTAAGCTGGTGAGCTTATCTATAATGCCCCAGTGGGGTATTATATCGAAGGCTTTTGCGAGGTCCAGGTAGGCTGTGTGGACCACCTTCCCCTCGTCAATGGCCTTGGTGACTGTTTCAAAAAAATCAACCAGGTTTAAGAGGCAGGATCTGCCCTTAACAAAGCCGAACTGGGTAGGATCCAGTGTCTGTACGTCCCCAATATCTTTATTTATGAGGTCCATGATGATCCTTTCCATAGCTTTGCAGACCAAGCTAGTCAGGCTTATGGGGTGATAGTTTCCAGGATCCGTTGAGGCACCACCTTTGCGGAGAGGGACCACTGTTGCTGTACGCCACTCTTTGGGTACATATCCTGTAGTAAGGCTGAGATTGAACAGTAGTTTTATGTTTGGGTTTAGCTCTTCTTGGAGTTCATGTAGTACACAGCCCGGGACACCGTCTGGTCCCATTGATGCTGTGTTTTTTGCTTTGGAGAGGGCGGCTCTTACCTGAGCATCTGAGATGTCAGGGGGGCAGCACTCTGCTGGGATAGATATTTGCCTTTTTGGTGGGGGGGGGTTTGCGCTGAACCTGTCAGCTAGGATGTTGGCAATGTCTGTGGGTTCGATGTATTTTTTGTCATTTTGGACTAATTCTGAGCATATCTGGGAATTCCCACCCAGGTTCCTAACATAACTAAAGAAAGCCTTGTGATTATCCTTAGTGTCCTGTGCAATTTTTCTCTCGAAGCTGGCCTTAGACAATTTTATGAGTGCCCGTAGTTTTGTGTATCAACTATTCTTGTTTTTACCGTACTCCTTTACCGCATAAATTATTTTTGTTTTTTCTACTTGATGTGAATTAACATTCTCAGATGACATTGATATGGCTCTAATGGAATCAGCGTTCTACCTCATTTAACAAACTGTATAAACAAATAAATGCCAGGATAACTTAGAACAGGGAATCATAACCTTCAGTCTGTTTTATGACACTTTGAAAAATTGTCAAATGGTCATTTTCCTGTAACACACCTAATTTTGGTGTGAGTAATCTCAACCTTTCAGACAAGCCTATTAATCTCATTAATAAATGAACCAGTACACTGATTCTTTCATATAAATCACATAATTAAAGAAATCATACAATTCTGTAAAGGAATTATTTTCAGCAAAAAAAAGTGTTTCTTCATAAAGCAGAAAATGAATGCTGCAATATAAGTGATTTTTTTGTTTACTGAACCTAACAAGTTTCCAATACATGGAATATGCTGTCTAGACAACATATATATTACAGTACTGCTCTACATATTTAATGTGCTATACAGAAGCGCCATAGCAAAAATAAAAATAATGCAGACTACTCCACAAAAGAAGACGTATGAGAACCATAGCTCCCAACTGTCCAGATGTATGCAGAAAGTCAAGATTTTTGCCTCATATTTCTGGTCTATTCCTCATAAAATCTGTGGTTTTCCTCTATAACATTAAAGATGGAAGTCTTTAAATAATGACAGGCTTTTGAGTTTCAAACTTCAGATATATCGGAAAGTATATACCAAAACAAACTCATTTACTCTAGCAACTTTCTAAGTTTGTAAGGACAATGTTTAAAACCTGTCCCTATTTTTGGGCCTTGAACCCCATTATTGTTGGCTTTATCTAATTTGTTATGCTGACAGGTCGAGAGATATGGTAAGAACCCATGGGGTTTGCACAATTTGGGTATACTTTAATATAGCTAAAGAGTTCCAACTGCAAAGAGCAAATTTACTTTACTGTCCCTATGAGTAAAGTAACATGTCAAAGACCTGAAGCTATGTGCTCACAATGTGAAGGAAAGTAACAGTAAAGTATGGAATAAATACATGGGGAATCAATAAGTGATGACCATAAACAATGACAGACAACACATTGCAAAGACTGGACAAGTGCCAGGGATATTACTGAAAATGGAACTTGTATCAAAATAAACCAGCAGTGAAGAAAATGTCTAGTTGGGTGTCAAAAGCTTGGGCAGCCAAGCAGAGCGTAAACTCTAAGAAGATTATGTTGTGTGTCCCATGATGCAATAGGATTATCACACTACAGCTTCACTCCATGATCACCACAGATGAATGGATGTCTACACAACAGTAATCATTATACAACTCCACAGGATAAATGAGAGCGGAAAGACAGAAGGATAATAAACATCCACATCTGGAAGGCAGTCAGAGACATGCAGAGAAACTTCTTTCCATTCAAATTCCAAACAAAGCATTGCAACTGCTAATATACATATATATATATATATATATATATATATATATATATATATATATATATATACACACACACACACACACACGTGTATATATATATATATATATATATATATATATATATATATATATATAAGAGCCAGAATGGAAGCCATGTGAAGCGTCATCCTGATCTCAGTGCAAATATTTGTGCACATTATCCATGAGATCAAATAGGCAGGAAATGTTGAACATACATGTGATAGGTCAAGGGAGGAAGATGAGAAGGATCTGAAAACTATGGGAGAATACAATCCTGAGGGGTGACAGTACAGTGGCTGTCTGTGAAGTTTGTAAGCACTCAGCCAGGGTTGCAGTTTGCACATTACTAAGTTTTTTTCTCTTTTTTTTTTCTTTAATTCCTTTCTCAATTGCAGATCATGAAGTAAGATGCAAGCAATATCTTTTTTTCCCATTTCTCTGTCTGTAACTACATTATTAAACACTAAAATGGGTTCTGCATGTTGTACTTTGCTAGGTGGTGTCATTAGTCAGCTGATATTTTAAGTCACAGGCTTCCTTTGTCCTTAAGTGCTTGCATTGTCATACAATATGGAGTTTACTTCTCTCTTTGCCGGCCTTTTAGTCTGTTCCTCATCAAGTGGTTTCATTACACAAGCCAAGCGGTTATTCATACATTATACTGGTCAGAGCATTTTTAAAACTTTGGTTATTATACCTCAGACTGTAGCCTATGCATTTTGTAAGCTTAGGGTTTTAACTAGCACTGTTTGCACCACTCACTTAAGAGGTTAAAACATTTATTATTTCATACTACATCCTCTTATATTTTTACTTTTTTTCATTTTTGAGCTAGTTTGAAAAAGGCATAAAGAGTAGGTGTGTAACATCTTACCATGGCCATAGATGTTCTTCTCTTCTATGTTGCAGTATTCTAAAAATGTGGGAGAACCTCTTCCCAAAGCAACCCGATGTCTGGCCAGCATATAGCAGTTATTAGCTACTGCAGGTACATCAGACATCACTCGTATGTCTTGCCGAACATCAGCCATAAAAGGATGTCTGCATGTACAATCCTCAGAACCGAAATGCCCTAGGAGGAACACCATTGTAAGGAAAAGAAAAATAATCTGCCATCCAAGGAAAGAACAAGTTACAGAGGGGAAGAAGGAAGTGATAGAATACTGCAACGTAGAAGAGAAGGACATCTACAGTCATGGTAAGCTTTTACACAACTACTCTATGTCCTTCTGCTCTAATGTTGCAGTATTCTTAACATGTGGGAGAGTACCAAAGCTTAAGGAGGAAACCTGGGAGGAGGAGGATGGAACAGAAGAACTTTCTAGAAAGCCATGAAGAATGTCTCTATTAAACCTAATCCTGGATTTACAAATACTATCCAGCTTATAATGCTTGGTGTAAGTATGAACAGAAGACCAAGTGACAGCCTCACATATGGTGTTAGTATCCAAACCTGATTTTTAATGTCAGAATCTGGAAGCTCTGAAAGAGCTTGACAAGTCTGAGAAAGAAGAGCCAAGGAATACCTAGAAAAGTGTGTATTTGATAGTTTAGGGCTCGGAAAACTAAAATGGCAGAAGTATAAACCTTCTTCTCAAGTCTTTCCATTATTTTGCTCTCCTTGTCTGAAGGAAGAAACTTAGAAGATGGCAACAACCTAGAGGATTTGTCTGAGGCAATGGATACCACAGCTGGGTCAGGTGAAGGGCATTTGTAAAGGAATCTGCAATCGTCAGGCATCTTATAAAATCTGTCAGACTTTTTAGGTACAACAGCCTGCCAATCTGGGGCCTTAGAAGTCGAAGAGAAAGCATCTAAAATGCTGGCAAAACAGGTGGCACAGGAGAAGGAAAAGGAGATTCCATTTGTAAAAGGTCATAACACCTTTTTTGCATCTCAGATACCTGAGAGCAGTCCCATTTAAAGAATTCTCTCATCTTGTTAATAATTTCCCCAAAAGACATCTCTTCCACTGGAGAATCTGCACCATTGGATTCTTCCTCAGGGGAAGCATATTCTACAGAGGATGTAATTTCTGTGGTTGAGTGGAGTATGCCAAGGAATCCTCATCAGATGAAGACTCATCCTCTGAGAACTCCTATTCCCTAACCCTCCTAACAGGGGAAGACGTAAAAGAGAGAACAGAAACACAGTAGAAGGCTTAAGAGCCATTAAAGCCTTAATCAGTCTCTGTGAAAAAGTATCCCAGTCAGACTGAGGCAATTTAGGGGCTGGAAGATGCCTTGTTTTTTTGTTTTTTCTTAACATGCACCTTTGCTAGATGGCAAGTTGAAGGACCTGACACAGTCCTGCCTTCAGCGACCAACACTGGGACCTCTTCCCTAACTATAATCTGATGTATGTCACTGGGCCAGTCCAACACAGTAAGCCATGGTTCCCCTTCTCCATCTGAAATGGACATCTGCCCTGCCTCTGAGGACATGCCTAGGTCAGATTCTTTAACGGCCACCACAGTGGTACCCATCAAAGAACCAGACCCAACCTCCAAACGTACCTCCAGGTCTTCACTAACCTCGAGGGAATACATCGGTGGAAAGTGGCACAGGGGAAGAGGATTCAGGCCTAGGCTTACTGACCTTCCTCTTCAAAGTCATCTCAGCAGAAGGACCCACAGAACCCTCCACAATGTCCTTAGCTAGTCTTTTCAAATGTTGATTCTCTAAGTAGAGGTTCAAAGCTGCAAGGTCTTTGTGGAAAAGGCCTGACAAATAGCACAGGAACAGTGGTCATGATTTGGGCCTAGACAAAACAGCAAAGATCGTGGCGATCTTTATGTGGAATTTGCCTTTCACGGTGGTGCTGCGGTAGCGTTGTCACCTCACAGTAAGACGCTGTCCGGTTCGATTCTCAGCTAGAGCTTCTTCTGCATGGAGACATGCGTGAATGGGCGTACCTTAGTTGAAGGTTGTGCATCAGGCCTGGCAAGCCGGTACCTAAAAATCAACTGCCAATCATTAGCGGACCGGAGTTCCGCTGTGGTGACCCCTAACCGGGAAAAGCTGAAAGACACAGACACAGATGACATGAACTAATCAAAAGGCAGAAGCAATAAAAATTAAAACCCCAATGGGGCACTTATCTGCAAGCTGGAAGCAGCAAACGGAAATAGGCAGGCAGCAGACTGATGTACAAGTCAAGAGCTCCCAATGGCAGCAGAGAAGTTATAAGGATTGTACGTGTGGACGTCCTTTTATGGCTGGTGTTCGGCAAGCCATATGTGCAACTTACCACATACCTACAGTAGCCAAGAGCTGTTGCATGCTTGCCGCACATCGGGTCGCTTGGGGCGGAGGATCTCCCACATTTTAAGAATACTGCAACATTAGAATAGAATGACATCTTTCCATTTATATGTTCTGCATGAGCACCCCTGAAGGCTTGAAGTTCTTAGAAGCCTCACCAGTACCAACATGAACAGGTTAGACTTTGTGAGATTGCAGTCACTGTTTCACTAAGGCTCCTCTATGAGTAGGCTCAGCTGATTCATCTAATTCCCGACTTAGCCTGTTTAAAATGAGTTGCACAAATCCATTTAAACTACTCCTACATCTGTTCCCTGATCTGCATCAGTACTTATACACTCAGAGAAATAAGCTACATAATCAGATTCTGCACATCTCATGAGAATTCAAGCTGCCCTAAATTCTATGACTTCCTGCCAAACAGAAACATTACAATCCTTTTCATTCATATGGGCTTCATTAGTTCTTGTACATAAGGTCAGGTTTATGGGCCTATAACTCTCTACCTTCTCTGAAAATCCATATTTGTGCACAACAGACAGATTTTCCTTACCTCCAGGCTGCATTTACTGTCCTTGTTTACATTGATGTGTATAAAAGGATAGTAATTGTTTTAAAGTAAAACCATCTGCTGTTTTCTAATTCATATCCCATCGGGATATTCTAATTTTTGTATTGCTTAGTTAGTGAGATACTCTGTTCATTGTTAGGGTCTTAATGTAAATCCACTTTTCCTGAATATATGGATTAATTTTTGTTGTTGCTGAAAAAAATACCACATTGACAGTTCAACCATATCCAAGTTCTCTAGATTAATTTGTTTTTCTCACTCCATCCCTACTGTATACTGGTATACTGGAAGTAGAAACAGTAAGAATATCCTTACTGTCTTTTGCCAACAAAATAACTCATTGCAACCATTAAAAGAAATAAACTAGCATCCATTAAGCTGCTTACTTATACACTTATTTGTGTGCATGTAAGTGTGTGTGTGTTTGTGTGTGTGTGTTATTGGGGCAAATTGTATGACATCATGAGTTTTAGAATACTCTGAATATTCTGAGTAAAAGAAACATAGAAACATTGATTTTCACATGACCGATGTCCAGGTGTTGAATATATTTGCTTCCTACACATAAAGACACAGATTTATGGCCTGGAACGGAAGTCACATGGTTGCCATCATTAAACATGAGATTATAACAGCAAACAAATGATTTATTTTGGAAAAGCATTTGCCATCTAGCTATCCATAACAGCACTGATTCACTAACGACAAGTTGCTTCCTTTCTCTATGATCACATGATCACTGCCAACAGCTGGAGACCAGTGATGTACTCCATAAACTGATGTTTAAGGACAGGACTTCACCCTTGTTATCTGGTTGACTAATACACACACAGCCCTAGTTAGAATTTACTTCTAAAGTAACATGGTTTAAGACAGAGGTGGATGACACTTCTTGTACGCAGTTCTAAGACTAAGAGGCACAACATTTGAGAAGTCATGAAAGGTTCATAACATAAGAAATAAATCATAATCATAAAGATCTCAGCTGAAAGCCCAGTAAGTCACTGGAACTAGAAACAGTATATTAGAATACAAATCAAACTAACCTACTGCCAATGGCATATAAATCAATACTAACAATTTTCTTTGTCCTGCATGTGTTTTAAGAGCAAAGCAAAATGGAGAACAGTAGCTGTCTTAAGGGATTTCTTTATAAATGATACAGAACCTAATGTACAGTCTGGTAATCATTCAGAACAGCAGAAAAGACTAAATCTGCAGATTGAAAATATGACCCCAATGCTTTCTATACTCCCATAACTGTGAAGTGAGATATGCAGCTAAAAAGTATAACACCTTCGCCTGTAGGAAAAGAATGAAATAAAACAAGTGTCTTCGTATTCAAATAATTCCCTAGACATGATTGCAGAAAATCAAGTAAGTGAATTCAAAATGATTTTGTAGCATGCAGCTATATTTCGAATAATGCTTTGCACCGTGCTAAAGGGTGTACACTTTGATGCATTAAAAAAGCTTGCATAGCATATAATGCAAACTGAAAGCTCAAATAAGATAGATTGCTTTAAGAATTTTAAAAGAACATTTGTATATCTAGTAATGACAAGGATCTAACATCTTGCAACCATTCCAAAGGCAAATATTAATATGAGTCAGTATGTGAATTAAAGCAGATATCCTTATAATTTGCTTATCTGTGCTGGTTTGGAGGGCCTACGTGTTGAATGTAAACACAATCTTAAACTAAAAAGGTGTCACAAAGAGGCCACATTACTATTCACAGACTCTACGAGGATAATGGATAAGACACAAAGACCCTCTCAGCTGTTGTGACAGCCATTAGACAATCCTAGACTTCAGTGAAGTACACAATACTTATCTAATTTAAATAAACATGCAGATGAAAATAAAAACATTTATTAAGAGGTTCAGCATCTCTCAATATACACAAGAAAATCACAGTTACTCCTACTCATGCAAATATTGCTATACAAGAAGCAAGTGAAGGCAGGCAGTTTGACAACAATACAACGCTGCCTTAGAACTACCAAATATTTCATATGGACATTGTTATGTTTCAGGTTTCTAAAATGCTGGATTACTGTAGCAAAATAATGTACCTGATAAAAAAAATATCATTTTATGGAGATTTAGACCCCATACCAATATATTTCAAGATGGTGTTTATATGTCCATATCTATGTCAGACAAAAAGAATGCATGCACAATAAATGCTAACAACCCAAAGTCCAACTATACGACATTTACTACATAAGGCAGACAAACAAAAAAGTAGAAACAAATCAGATATAAAGACGTGTCTTAAAGTTGGACTATAAAAACATAGGTCCTGTTCAATTCTCTATTCCCACAGCTTAGCTTGACAGTATTACAGCTAAACAACACTGTATATCTCAAAGGTAATTCTTTATATGTATGTATGTATGTATGTATGTATTTCAGCAGTTTTATATTGTAATGTCTCGTTTACTTTACCAGCCAAGATACCGAGTCAATAACTAACCTAGTTAATAACTAAGCAATAACAGCCCTAAGATACTTTAATAATATAGTGGGTTCTACTAATTAGTTCACTGAATGTTTCTTCAATATAAAAAGCTAAGGGCTGGCAAATAACTAGTTTTAAGCATTAAACTTTATTTGACAAAAGTAGTACAGGTAATCACATCACCAAGCAGAATGCTTCTGTCCGCTACATTTCAACAATGGCAGAACTTCATAAAGGAAGAAAGCAAAAACTGATTCTAATCTTGGGGCCTTTTCCTAATCAACCAATCAAATTGCAGGATGTTTCAGTGTCATGAATAATGCACAGCCTTATACATATTAATTTGCTGTGTCCAACAGGTTGCCTAGTCAATCTTCTTAAGCATGTTCCTGTGGCATGTATAAGATCTGCATCTATAGCAGTTTTTGGCTACATAGTGTCCAGGAATGAAATTCTCTTGCTGGGTTAGCAACTTAATCATCCAAAGTTATGAAGGATCAGGAAAAAATGTACTCCACCAAATTCTCTTCCACAAGCAGGACACACCTATATCTACCAGCTAATGCTGACGTCCTATGTGAAGACACTTATTTTGTTCACAATTTCCAACACTACTGTCAATAGCATATTTAATATATTGTGTTGCATTTTACATAAAGCACCCCAGCTGTGTACCTTGCAGCACAACAAAATTGTTTTGTATTCAGCTGTTAAAATACTGCTTTCAGCAGTAGCTTTACTTTAAAATGACAATAGTCAATAAGGACTTATTCAAAAAATGTACTTTGCAAAGTCAGCAAATGTATAAAAAACTGAGAAAAAACAAGCAATGTGAAATATGTATTAATGTCATGTTGAAACTAGAATGCAGTGCACAGAGGTGTAAGTTCAATCAAATGGCTGCTTAGTCAAGGATGCCAATTCATCATGCATGTACCTCTCCAGAAAGTACAGTTGTGTACACTTACCATAAATATAGATGTTCGAGTGTATTCACTGTTACAGTCATTACATTTGGGTTATCTGCTTGCAGGTTGCCCTCAGTCGGCCTGATTAACAACTTCTTGGGTCCTGCATCGGTTGCTGTCCCTTCTTCCATGACGTCAGGTCGTCAGAGGTATAAAACATGCAGCTGACACCATTACATCAGTTTTTCTTACCCCAGATGTCAGGTGTCCCCCTAATGGGAAGCAATTAAACATAAAAGTCCAATGACATACCTCCAACAAAAAAGCAAATACACCAAAAAGACTTTTAAGCATAATAAAGGAAAGTAGAAGTATAACCAAAAGGAGTTAGGGGGCTGGAGGGAGGGTAACCAGGACTGCAACAGTGAATACACTCGAACATCTACATTTAAGGTAAGTGTACAGAACTGTACTATGCTCTTTGTGTTTCACTGTTGTAGTCATTACATTTGGGTAGATTCCCAAGGCTATGGTTGGGAGGAGGAATTTAAATAGCATTAGGACCAGCTATAAGGCCCTGCAAGACTGCAGTGACAAAGCCAGCTCTGGATTTACAGAAAATTGGCAAATGATAATGCTTGGTAAAAGTATGTACAGAACTCCAGGTAGCAGCTTCTAGGATGTCCCTGGTAGGGACGCCTCTGAGAAAGGCTGTAGAGGTAGATGCAGCCCTGGTGGAGTTAGATCTGATGCCCTGGGGGACAGGTTTGCCATGGTGCTTATAGCAGAAATGAATGCAATGGCCTATCCATTTAGAAATGGTTTGCTTTGAAATAGCCTTCCCCTCTGCTCCTGCAGCAAATGCCACCAGCAGTTGTTCAGATTTCCTTTGAGGTTTAGTCCTGTCCAAGTAGAATCTAAGTTGTCTGTACACATCTAAGGAATGCAGTATCCATTCCCCTTTGTTCTGTGGATTGGGAAAGAAGGTTGGCAAATGAATGGACTGATTAAGAGCCACACTGGATACCACCTTGGGCATGAAGGATGGATTGGTTCTGAGGGACACCCTGTCTGCATGAAAGGCTCCACTGCCATAAGGGCCTGTAATTCAGATACCATTCTAGCTGAAGTGATTGCTAAAAGGAAAGCTGTTTTCCAAGAGAGAAATTTTAAGTCTGCAGTGACAGCTGGCTCGAAAGGAAGTAGAGTGAGTCTTTCCAAAACAAAGTTAAGGTTCCAGGCTGGGGTTGGAGCTCTCCTGGGTGGTCTTAAATTTTTGGCCCCTCTGAGGAACTGCTTGAGCAGTGGATGAGAGAAGAGGGGTGGTTCTGTGTTATAATGAGCTAAAAAGGCTGAGGCGTGGATTTTAATGGAGAAAAAAGACAGGCCCTTGTGAAGCATCTCAGTTAAGTATTGTAAAATCGGAGGTAAATTGGGCGTTGCTGTGCTCATCCCTTGAGATTGGTTACAAGCACAGAATCTTTTCCATTGTTCAACATAAGATTTTCTAGTGCTAGGCCTCCTTGCCTCTAAAATGATATCCATCACAGGTTTGCTGAGGGATGATAAAGGAGGGATTATGTAATTAGCCAGGCTGCAAGGTTCAGGGTTTGCAGCTGAGGGTGCAGAATCTGATTCTCCTGCTGGGACAACAGGGAAGGAGTCTGAGGCAGGTGCCATGGGGATAACCATGACCCACTGCGCAGGAAGGGGTACAAGTGTTGGCGTGGCCAGTCTGGAGCAATCAAAATCATCCTTGGTTTGTCCTGTTTGATTTTTAGTAGTACTTTGGAGAGCAGAGGTAGAGGGGGGAAGGCATAGACTGATAGGTTTTTCCAGCTGAAGGACAGAGCATCCACTTTCTAGGCTTGTTTGTGGGGAGTCCTTGTGCAAAATTTGTCCAATTGGTAGTTCTGGGGAGAGACAAATAGGTCTATATCTGGGCTCCCCCGTTTGCTTGTCAACATGTTGAAAATCCTTGGTTCCAGTTTCCACTCATGTGGGTCCATGAGGTTTCTGCTTAGTCCGTCGGCCAGTGTATTTAATTTTCCTGGCAGGAATTGAGCTTGTAGGTGCACTTGGTAGCTCAAGGCTGTGTTGGTAGCTCAAGGCTGTGTTCCACATAACAGTGGTGTTGTCCATCTTTACCATTAGTTGTCCTGGAAGAATGTGGTCCTGGAAGAATGTGGTCCTTGAAGGCTGTCAGAGCATTCTGTACAGCTAAAATTTCTTTGCGATTGATATGCAGGTGCATTTGACTTGGGTTCCATTTGCCCTGAATGCACTTCCCTGCCAGGTGAGCCCCCCATGCATAGTCTGATGCATCTGTTGTTAGGGTTTGGGTGGCAGGGGGTGGTGTGAAAGGCAGTCCCTTGTTTTGGTGGCAGGCCTCTGCCCACCAAAGGAACTCTAGGCATAGGCAAGGTATGACAGGAATCACTGCTTCTAGATCCTGGGAATATTGACACCATAGGCTTTTTAGATACCACTGTAGTTTCCTCATATGCAGTCTTGCATATGGCATTAGAAGAATGCAGGAGGCCATGAACCCCAAGGCTTGCAGTATTTGTCTTGCAGATAGCAGGGTTTTTGTGGCCACTTGTTTGAAGTAGGTTGTCAAATTAATTTGTTTCTCTGGTGTGAGGTAAGCCATCTGGGAAGTTGTACTCAAGCTTGCTCCCAGGAATATAATTTGCTGTCAGGGTACCATTTGAGATTTCTTTTCATTTATGGTGTACCCTAGACAGGTTAGAACCCTTTGTACAAAGGCCAGATGATTCAAAAGTATATCCTGGCTTTCTGCCTGAATTAGGCAATCATCCAGGTGGGTATATTTGAATATTTCTTTGCCTGCAAAATGCAATAACTGGAGACAGGCACTTTGTGAATACCCTGGGCACAGTAGATAAGCTAAAGGGCAGTGCAGAGAACTGATAGTGTGTGTAGCCTGCTTTGAAGAGAAGGTATCTTCTGCAAGATTCCCTGATTAGGATGTGCAGGTATGCTTCTTTTAAATCTAGTGTTGCCAACCAGGCATCTTTGCCTAGCATAGGAAGCAACTGGTGAAGAGTCAGCATCTTAAAATTTGGAATCTCCAAAAAGGTGTTTGGAGTAGACACATCCAGGATAGGATGTCATGAATTGTCTTTTCTGGGTAACAGGAAAAGTCTAGAGTAGAAACATTGTCCCTTTTCCTCTTCTGGTACAATTGAATAGCCCCCATGCTTAAAAGGCAAAGTACTTGTTTTTGGGCCTCTGCCCACTGATTTGGGGGGCAGGTCCAGCCACCCGTTTGGTGTTGGCAACGTGTGGAAGTGAAATCTGTATCCCTGGGTCACTATATTTAAAAACCATTTGTCCTGTGTAATGAGCTCCCAGTTCTTTGCATGAAGAGCAATCTTTTCCCCCAAAGGGACAGTCAGTTGATAAGTGCTTGGAAATTTTAAAAGGAAGTCATTGAGACAGTTTACCATAGGGGGGAGTCTTATTACTCCCAGATCTGGAAGTGGAGGCCCCCCACTGCTTAGTCCTGTGTGTCCCTTGGGACTGAAACTTGGGGTTTCTGCTGTGTCTGGGTTTGGCTTGAGAAGACCTGGAAGGGGCTGGAAAGGACCAATTTTTATAGGTCCAGTGCCTACTAAATCTAGGTGGCTGAACTTGTAAGAAATCTTTAACAGTTTGCATAGATTTAGCTTGATCTTCCATCTTTTTAAGAACTTTCTCAGCCTTGTTGCCAAACAGGCAGTCCTGATTTAAGGGAGCATCCAACAATTTAGCTTTAACATGATCAGGTAAAGATTGCTCCTTAAGCCAAGCATGCCTTCTGAGCAAAGACCCAGTAACAGCAGCCCTGCAAGAGGCCTGTAATGAATCAAAACCACATTGCAAAGTATGTTTTCGAACCTGTTCAGCAGAATGCAGTAAATCCTGTAATTCTTTATTTTCCACACAATCAGGAATCAACATCATTTTCTGTTTAAGCAATCCAGTATCATGTTGCTGATACTTTAACATATGAAACTGGCAGTTTAAAGCCCTAATGGCCAAGGTTGCAGAAGTGTAAACCTTCTTACCCCATCTATCAAGCGCCTTGGAATCTCTATCAGAAGGGGTAGGATTTTTAGCAGTAGAAGCCTTAATGCCCTTGGGTCCCTGAGAAATAGTCTCAGGATCCGCAATAGGATTTTTAAAAAGGAACTTGTATGACTCAGGGACCCTGTAGTAGATTCCGAAAAAGCATCATCAACAATGTCTAGTATAGGTGGAATAGCTAAAGGTCTATGCTGAGGCAGGAGTAAGAAATCCCTGTGCCTCTTTTTTGAATCAGAAAAATCCTGGCTTTCCCAGTGGAAATACTCAGAGTATGTAAGGTCTCACCAAAAGAAAAATCCTCTGGGGGGGAAGCAGAGGGAATAGAGTCTTCTGCATCAGAATTCTCATAAGTAGTTAAGGGCGAATCCAGATCATCAGAAGAATCTGGATCATGGTCAGAAGATTCATAAAGAACTTTAGACCTAGGCCTCTTGGAAGAGGCGGGGTTGGCTACCCCTGATTAGAGTTATTAGATCTTCAGCCATTCTTATCATTTGTTTTTATCGTTTGTTTTTTAGGCATAGAGGCCTGAGCATGTGGCCTGGATGTCATTTTTTAGGGCACGGTTCAAGATTTAGGCCTAAGTGAAGAAGGAGGCGTCAGTTTAATATGCAAGTCCATAGGCCTGAATACACCCTCAGAAGCCAGTGCCTGAACAGCGGCTCCAGACCCATCCAAGGTAGAGACATCCGCGGGTTCCATAGTTGAAACATCTTTCGGCATACTGGACTATGAATGGGTCTCAGTAGAGGCCTGCGAATCAGAAGTAGCGGGTATCAGAGGCTGTGAAAGCGCCTCACTGAGTACCGGCGAACTGGCGACTGGCTTAGGGAAGTGTTGTCAGCAGATTTGGACCTTGGCAGCCTGTCTCTGTCTTTATCTTTGCGTTTTTTCGGAATTTCTGTAGTCGGAAGTTTAACCGACGACATTTCTGGATAACTAAAACCGAGAACCAAAATATTTAGAGGTGAAAATATACTGATGACGGATAGTGCGCTGATTAAATAAAGCACAAAACCGACAGCAAGGTACGTCTTAGTCAGGGCCTAGGCAAGGAATACAGTACGAATGAAAATCTTTGTGAAGTATTTGCTTTCCACAAGTAATGCAACTATTAACTTTTACTGACATCGGTGAGGAGCAAGAAAAAGTTAGTTGAAGACTTCGGTTCTGAAACTCGAAAACAAAAATTTCAGGAGTCGGCTGACCGGCACTTGCAAACTGCTTCTGCTTCGGGCACCACATGGCAAGAAAGATTGATGCAATGGCATCAGCTGCATGTTTTATACCCCTGACGACCTGACGTCATCGAAGAAGGGACAGCAACCGATGTAGGACCCAACACTTTGTTAATCAGGCTGACTGAGGGCTACCTGCAAGCAGATAACCCAAATGTAATGACTGCAATAGTGAAACACGAAGAAAGTACAGTTTTGTACCTACCATAAATGTAGATGTCCGATAGGTATGCATCTGCAGTCATAACATATGGGTTGTCCTGCCTCAGGCAGCCCTTCGGTCGGCCGGATTCCAAAGTCTGGGTCTGGCCTCGGCTGATGTTGCACCTTCCCCGACGTCAGAGCGTCTGGGGTATAAAAGCATCAGCCGACGCCATTTTCCTCAGTTTTTCTTGCCCCAGATGCCAGGTGCCCTCTAGGAAGGCTAAATTTGGATAAATGCAATAGAATTCCAAACATTTGCAAAATTATATATATATATATATATATATATATATATATATATATATATATATATACATGTATATACAAACAAATACACCATAATAGATTCCCCCAGCTAGCTAAAAGAGGGGTAAGCACCCTAGGAATACCACAGAGGGTAGGAGGGAGGTAAACCTGACTGCAGATGCATACCTATCGGATATCTACATTTATGGTAGGTACAAAACTGTACTATGTCCTTCAAGGATGCATCTGCAGTCATAACATATGGGTAGAATACCATAGCCAATCTGGGGGAGGAGGTACTAAGAAAAAGATGGCGTAGTTAAGATCCCCTGCAGGACTGCAGTAGCAAAGCCTGCTCTGGATCTGGAGTATAAAGGTAGATTGTAATGTTTGGTAAATGTATGCACGGCGCTCCAAGTAGCAGCTTCTAAAATGTCCTTGGTAGCCACCCCTCGTAGGAAGGCTGTAGTGGTGGCCGTGGCCCTTGTGGAATGAGGCCTGATGTTTGCAGGAACTGACTTTCCATGAAAGGAGTAACAAAATCGAATGCAATTTCCTATCCATTTTGAAATTGTCTGTTTGGAAATTGCTTTTCCTTGCACCCCAGCAGCATGTGCTACAAATAGTTGGTCAGTTTTTCTGCTACTTTTAGTTCTGTCCAAGTAGTAGCGTAGTTGTCTGTGTATATCCAGGGTGTGAAGAAGTTTTTCCCCCCTATTCTGTGGGTTTGGGAAGAATGTAGGCAAGTGAATAGCTTGGTTCAAGGATACCCTAGATACCACCTTTGGCATAAAAGTAGGATTAGTTCTTAGTGTAACTCTGTCCTGATGGAAGACAAGAAATGGCTGTACTGCCATTAATGCTTGTAACTCAGATACTCTTCTTGCTGAAGTTATTGCCAGAAGGAATGCAGTTTTCCAAGACAGAAACTGAAGATCCGCTGTTGCTGCTGGTTCAAAGGGAGGAAGTGTTAGTTTCTCCAAGACAAAGTTGAGATCCCAAGCAGGTAAAGGGGGTTTTCTTGGAGGTTTGACATTTTTGATCCCTCTCAGAAATTGCTTGAGGAGAGGGTGTAAGAAGATAGGTGGATCCACATTGTATCCTGCTGAAATTGCTGAGGCATTAATCTTAATGGAAGAATAGGAAAGGCCATTGTGGAACAGTTCTGCTAAGTATTCCAGAATATGTGTCATGCTTGCCACTGTCACATCTAAGCCTTTTGATGTGTTCCAAATGAAAAATATTTTCCATTTAGCTGAGTATGTCTTCCTTGTGGAAGGCCGGCGAGCTTCCATGATAATGTCCTTCACTCTTTGTGATAAAACATTTTGTTTTGGATTTAAGGGATTTTTCAGGCAGTTAGCTGCAATGTTTTTAAGTTGGGATGCATGATCTTGAAATTGTTCTGCGTCAGAAGAAGAGGCCATATGGGGAGAGGCCATGGTTTTGCCTGTGACATGCTCCTCAATAGTGGATACCAGTGTTGCCTTGGCCAGTCTGGAGCTATCAGAATCACTCTTGGCTGTTCCTCCCTGATCTTCAGTAGAACCTTGTACATTAAAGGGAGAGGTGGGAAGGCATATACTTTTAGAGCTTTCCAGCTGAAAGAGAGAGAGTCCACCCTCCATGCTTGTGGGTGGTATGTCCTTGAGCAAAATGTCCTCAGTTGATGGTTGAGGGGGGAGGCGAACAGATCTATCTCCGGCGTTTCCCATGCCTTTGTTATGAGTTGGAAGATGTCTGGGTGTAGCATCCATTCGTGTGCATCCGTGGTAGTTCTACTTAAGCTGTCTGCCAGTGCATTCTCTTTTCCTGGCACGAACTGGGACTGCAGTTGGATATTGAGTTTCAGGCATAGCTCCCATAGATTCATAGCCAGCCGGCATAAAGGGTAGGAGTGTGTGCCTCCTTGCTTGTTTATGTACCACATGACCGTGGTGTTGTCTGTCCTTATTAACAGGTGGCCTTGATGGAGGAAGGGTTTGAAAGCCTCGATTGCATGCATCACTGCCAGCATTTCCTTTTGGTTTATGTGCATGTGTAGCTGTCCTTGAGACCATAAGCCTTGGATACAGTTGCCCTCCATGTGTGCTCCCCATCCTTGGTCTGAAGCGTCCATGGTGATGGTTTGTTTTGTTTTTGGCTTGTTGAAAGGCAACCCTCTGTTGGACTGGCAGGCCTGAGCCCACCACAGGAATTCCTTTTGAAGTCAAGGAATGATTGGTATCAAGGTTTCCAAACTGTGACTGTGTTGAGACCATACACTCCTTAGGTACCATTGTAATTTTCTCATATGCAGTCTGGCCTGTGGTATCAGAATTATGCAGGATGCCATGTAACCCAGGGCCTGCAGGATTTTCCTTGCAGTAAGCTGAGCTTGTCTTGTCAGATTCATGAAGTAATCCGGAAGTTGTTTTTGTTTTTCTTCTGTGAGAAAGGCCATTTGGGTGGTTGTGTCTAGATCCGCACCCAGAAAGGTTATCCTTTGGGATGGAACCAGTCTTGATTTTTGGATGTTGACTGTGTATCCCAATGCCTGTAGTAGGTGGATGGCATAGGCCAAGTCTTTTATCAAATTTACCTTGTTGTCCGCTTGTATAAGGCAGTCGTCCAGATAAGGGTAGATTTGAATCCCCTGAAGTCTGCAGTGTGCAATTACTGATGCCAGGCATTTCGTGAATACTCTGAGCGCAGTAGATAAACCAAAGGGCAATGCTGAGAATTGATAATGCTCTGATCCTGCAAGAAATCTGAGGTGTCTTCTGCAGTTTGGTCGAATAGGGACGTGCAGGTATGGCAAAGTGTGGAAGTGGAACCTGTATCCTTTGTCTATTATTTGCAGTGTCCATGTGTCCCTTGTAATATAATGCCAATTTTCTGAGAATAAAGCAAGCTTTCCGCCCAAGGGTGCTTCCAGTTGAGCCCTGGTGGGCGGAATCAGAATAAAGTCATTGAGCCTGTCCTGGTGTAGTAGTTGTTGTTGCTGCTGTTGCACTACCTCTCTGGTTGGCAGGCTGCCACTGGCGGCCTCTGTAAGAGCCCCTAGATTGGCCTCTGCCTCTGGGGCGTCTGTTCCTGCCTCTCTGGGCTCTGTCCGAGTCTGGAAAGGACCAATTCTTAGTAGGCCAGTTTCTGCTGAATCTCGGTGGTTGTACTTGTAGGAAATCCTTAACTGTTTGCACAGATTTTGCCTTTTCTTCATACTTTTTAAGACCTCCTGAGCAGAGGAGCCAAATAAATTTTGTTTCTCCATTGGAGCATCCAGGAGTTTAGCTTTAACATGGTCTGGCAAAGATTGTTCCTTCAGCCAGGCATGCCTACGAATAACTGCCCCAGTCATAGCTGACCTAAATGAAGCCTCCAATGCATCATAACCACATTTTAAGAAATGATTACTAACCTGCTGTGAGTTGTGTACCAAATCCTGAAGGGATTTACGGTCAAGGGGCTCAGGAGAAGAAAGCTTCTTGTTCAGTTCATCTAACAAATACTCTTGGTACTGTATCATATGAAACTGACAATTAAGTGCCCTGACGGAAAGAGTTGCAGAAGTATATACTTTCTTTCCCCATCTCTCTAAAGCTCTAGACTCTCTTTCAGAAGGTAGAAGATTTTTTGCAGTGGCAGCCGCAACCCCTTTAGGGCCCAGAGTAATAGTTTCTGGGTCTGCAGAATGGGCTTTATACAGATGAAAATGAGAATCCGGGACCCTGTAGTATCTATCAGGTTTGGCAGGGGCCGGGGGGAGAGTATCAGGGGCTGTACTGACATCATTGTACACATCATCAATTACATTCAAAACAGGAGGTATAGCTAAGGGCCTATGCTGAGGCAAATGTAAAAAGGTCCTTAATCTTTTTCTAGAATCAGAGAAATCCTGACCTTGCCATTGAAAATGCTCTCTCATGGAGTGTAAAGTCTCACCAAAGGAAAACTCTTCAGGAGGGGAGGCCGAAGGGATAGATTCTTCTGCATCAGAATCCTCATAGGGCGAATAAGCCTCCTCCTGGTGGTCTGACAACTCAGAACCATCCGAGGACTCATCTGAAGAGTGTGGGTCAGAAGGCTCAGTCCTGGGCCTTTTGTCTGGTGGAGGGTGAGAGGCCCTGTCCGGGTGAGGTTGTGAACCTCTAATTAAAGAAATAAGGTCCTCTGCAAGGCTGAGGATCTGAGAACTAGAGGTAGGCCTCTGGGATGTAGTCTTGGGAGGCACAGCTTTAGAAAGTTTAGCAGCTTTAGCCCTAGAAAAGGCCTTAATGGACATAGAAGCAGGGGGCCTAGCTGCCCCACGTGCAGGAGTAAATATGTCCAAAGGTATGGTGTCGGACATATCCTGGGCACTGGTTTCGGTAGGTAGCTCGGTAGCCGACTCAGCCGGGACCTCCCGGGCCGCGGTGGTCGGTTCAGTGGATTCGGATGAAGGAATCTCCGAGGACTCGGTTTCGGCCGAAACCGAGACACTCATGAGCCTTACCGTGGTTTCAGTCGAAACCACGGGCCGCGAGTGTCGGTCCTTGTCCTTTCGTTTTTTCACCAAATATGATGTCGGAGTCTCCGACGGCATTTTGTATGCAAAACTAGCCCCAAAAAATTCCTCTGCAAACTCCGACCGACGTCTAAGAGTTCGTCGGTTGAAGGAAGCACAGGCTGAACAGGACGATACGTCGTGGTCTGGGCCTAAGCAAGGAAGGCAGTAGGAATGGAAATCCTTATGAGGTATTTGTTTCCCACAAGTTAAACAATTATTTACTTTATCTGACATCGGCTGAGGCAAGAAAGAGTCCCCAACGGGGTACTTAGCTTTTTCGAATTTTCGGTAGCTGAAATCACTGGATCTGACCGACCGGCACTTGCGAACAGCTTCTGCTTCGGGCACCGTGCAGCAAGAAAGACTGAGGAAAATGGCGTCAGCTGATGCTTTTATACCCCAGACGCTCTGACGTCGGGGAAGGTGCGACATCAGCCGAGGCCAGACCCAGACTTTGGAATCCGGCCGACCGAAGGGCTGCCTGAGGCAGGACAACCCATATGTTATGACTGCAGATGCATCCTTGAAGGACATCATCCACTGTTCTACTTTCATTATTCTGGTTTCTGAATTATAAGTATCAGATATGAGGATCTTCATCATGCACATTTTTTGTTTCTAAAACGTGCTTTTATTTGTGGTTCTTGGCATTTTCTTCCTATTCTACCCTTTTAATTGTTGAGTACAATTTGTGCTACAAATTAAAAAGAATAACTGATACCAATATACATGTTACAATGCTCTGATTTAATCTGTTCTTCCTGTACTTCAAGGCACAATGACTACATTTTAAGTTTTACATGTTGCTTTCACTGTTACAGTTCCTTCAATTAAAGAAGAGGACATCTCAAAGTATTTTATGGGCTAAGACGGTAGTCTAACTCAGACAAGAAATGCATTCAATATAGCTTCTTCCAATATTTTTGTCATCATGTTCAGCACAAACTACAGAGCATGTTACACAATTATCTTATGCAGAATTTAGTTCACACATGAAAACATTAATAATTGCATTAATTTTAGCAATTGGTTGGTCACTATGCCAGTAAGATGCTGGATGCAAAAGAAAAGACCATGCCCCACATCCAGTTTGTACCAATACCTGAATAGTTCTACTAACACCTCTAAGCTACATATATATTTTTTAAGACATTGCTTGCTACCCCACAACTATACTTCCAATAGGATCCCGATTATTATACAACGACCCCCCCAATTAATATTCCAAAACATGCATGCTGATTGGTCAGCGTGCACATTGTAAATCAGAGTTATAGTAATGGAAAAAGGTCCGGTTGCCCAGACTTTTTCCATTAGCATAACTCGTAAACGAGTTTAACATAGTGAGACAGCTTTTAAAAAAAAGCAACGGAGCATCTCCGTTGCTTTTTTTAAAGTTGTCTCGCTATGTTAAACCCATTGAACATAGCGAGACACTTTAAAAAGCAAAGCAGATCTTGCTTTCTCCGTTGCTTTTTTTAAAGCTGTCACTCTAGGTTAAACCCATTTAACATAGCGAGACAGGCTGTAAAAAGCAATGGAGATCTTGCTTTCTCCGTTGCTTTTGCCCACAGCTCTGATGTACTGCGTAAATATATGCATGCGCAATACATCAGAACTGCCGCAGAATACCCAGACAGCTGCGGAAGGGCAGCAAGGAGGCATTATACAATGCCATTATTTAAGAAAAGTAATTATTTTTTTTCTTAAATAATGTCATTGTATAATAGCAATAACCCACTTCTGGGTGTGAGTAATGCTAAATTTATCCACGGTTGGCTTTGTTTGGCCACTCGGGCTTCGCCCTCGTGACCAAACCACAACAACCGTGGGTAAATCCAGCATTACCCACACCCAGGCGTGGGTTATTGCTATAATACTCCACCTCTTAACTACAGTATTAACATTTTCTGACCTAACAAGTACTTTTCCTCACTTCTATTTCTTTTGAATTTATAATCACGAATCACAGGGTCTATTATCTAATTGACAAACCCACTAATACACCTCATTAAATGCTCAACGTTCAATATCTACTAAATGCATATGTGTCTTTTATACTGTAACAGATGCCTTTATTTCATATGGATGTAATCTAATTAGCAAATGTATGGGTGATTGTTGATGTATATTACTTAATGTCTGTTCATGGATACTGCTGAATGCCTGTTTAAAAATGTTAGTAATATGTTGCAGGTCTTCCCCACGGACCTCCTCTGAAAAGTGGATTTTGACAAAACCGAGTAGAACACACCTGATAAAGAAAAGCAAAACAAAATAAAATAAATAAATAATAAAAATGCTTAACTGCAGTTGAGAAATGACCTTCAACTGGAGAACTGCAAACAAATGCATTTTTGGCTTTTTTAGTCAGCCCAATATCAAAAGTCTGAGACTTAAATTGAGTGTCCCAAAACTCTTAAAAGATTACGCTTGATCTGGCAAATGAAACAGCAGTATAAAACTCTTGCGTATTAAAAGTCCTTTTTGAAAGGGTCAGTCACCCAGTGATCCCTGATGTGGGACACTCCTGCATTAATTACATATACTAATTCTAAGACTGCTACACTTTGAAGAAAAGGGCATTCTCCAGAATATAGCAATGCTGGACTTAGCATATATTACCCCCAATAGTATTTAACTGTTTGGAATTTTGGGACTCATGTTAGAGTGTCCTGAAAATACAAAGGAAGACCTCTTCAGTCTACAATCTTCCATCTTTACTACTGCAGACAAACTCATCTGCTTCAGGACAATTAATGTGTGTAACCATATTCAGAACTGTTTGAAATTAGTAGTACCCCTTTCAAGAGATGATGTAATACATTCTTACCAATGCTTTCAAAATCCCTCACAGATTAAAAAAATCTTACAAATGAGGCTTACTTGCTTGGTTTCAAACATTGCGATTGTTGCCAAAGACCACAAACAAAGCAATGAAAATGCTAATTTCTAATCTCAGCAATCAACCATAGTTTAAAGAAAAAAATGCTAACAGTCAAACTGCTGCTAAATAAAGTGCAAAGACCAATAACTGAAAACTGTGAAACATAGATTAATGCATGCATGCTATTTGTTTCTAATGTTTAGGATCTTATGGTCTGTGTAAACAGGGGCCAGGACAATATTCAGATTTGCTCTTCCTCAGTTACTTCTTTCCTTAACATTTCCTAGTTATTCCGCATCCTATTCATATAGTCCCACTTATTTATTTGTTTTCTCTTGGGACAGAAAGGAATGTTTCACTTTGACATGCATGCATGCATGCATTTTGGGCTTCCAGGGTGCTCTTTATAAATAGTGCTTCCACTCACATTTGAGGTTATTTTCATCTTATAAGAAGAATGAGGACATTCTGGGTCAAGCTAACTTGTTTCTTGCAATTTTTGCAGATTCTGTGCAATAAACGTGGTATGACTGGAATGTGTTAGCGTGAATTGTTTAGACTAGTACTTTAACTGCTTGTACAAAAAATGACTGCTGAGAGATGCTATCAGCCATCTGCCTCTAATAAAACTGTTTGTCTTTTTCATCATTTACCTTTCCTTATCTACTGGTAAACATTAATAAAATGCAGGAATGTCTATAGACTATGATTAAAGCAAAGCTGCATATTTATATTCTTTTCTTGTGGCTTTAGGCATTCTGATATTAAGTAACATTCATGAGCACATCCTTTCAATAGCTTAGTGAAGCTTAATTCATTTTGCCCTGAGTACCTTCTTTAATTCAAAGCTTTGATACTCCATGGTTGATTTATTTCATTGTATTTGATTCATTAGCAATGCAGGTGCATGACACACAAGTTGTCACTTACACTTGTGACATGGGATCACCGCTGTACTTAAATGAGCCATAGTATTATACAATACACATGTGGGGAATGATGCAGCCAAACAAATAAAATCAAAACAAAATTTGTCAGCAACTAACAACTTTAAAAGTCAAAAAGTCAAAGTAAACTTTATTGCCATTTAGAACTACACACAAGTAGCCTAAATGAAATTTCATGCATCAGCTTAATTCTTGAGGTTACAAAGGAAAGCAAAAAAAACACAAGTAGAGGAATAAATATAACTAACAAATACAATACTACTCCCAATACACGCAAGAAAGTGCAGAGACATTTATCACCACTCGTATATGAAAATAAAACCCTCCCGTGAGTTAAATTAACTACCCAGTTTAAAGTAATACAAAACACACTACAGATTGAAATGCCTAAATTATTTGCCCAATATTGTACTTGACTGAGTTAAATAATACTGACTATGGATATAATAAATAAATATTGCACCTATTGGAATATACGTAAGTATATTTGTACAAATAAATACAAATTGACTTTAACACATTGTACTACACTGACAGCTATTCCTTTGTTTTTATGGACAGAAAACTAATCAAAATACTTACTCTCCCAACCAATGAGTCTCAAGTCTGTTTCTGTTTGCACTGTTAGACCAAAGCTTTGAATTTATAGAGAAATGAATGAGAACTTATTTCAAGATTTTGTAGTCCATCCACACTGGCATTTTCTATTTAGTCCACTGAGACAATTACTGCTTTCAAAAGGTGCTCTTCGTGGTACAGTTTATCACTAGCTCAGAGCAAACTTGTGATTACCCCAACATAGAATGAGGCAACTGCTGTTAATTTGGGCCTTGCAGGTTAAATGCTTTTACTAGAAAGAAAAAAAACATGTGCCATTGCATTACAGCTTAAAATGCAGTATTACATAATAGTATTGTACATCTCTAAACAGTGTGACATACACACCTGCACCTATGACCTAGATTATGACTCTTACAATGTGTGGCATACGCCCAGGTGATCATACGAAACTGTCACTTACAGTCCATCCATCCATCCATCTGTCCATCCATCCATCTACAGTCCCTTTTCTCATTTTTGCACACGGGGTTGGGTGTCACGTCAACAGTCACAATGATCTAGAGCCAAGTTTCACACCTCTGGGTGGTTACACACTTACAACTGTCACTTACAAATTGCATTTAAATGTTTTATCAAGGCTTCCTAAACATGCTGCATGTCTTAACAGTAAAAGACATGAGAGGTTAGGGAAATTTGAATTTCTGTATTCTTCAAGCACTTCACACCTTTCAGGAAAGAGGAGAGCTGTTGTAGTTTTTCACAAACGAATACTAGGTACTGAGATATTAGATACATGGCACATGTAGTCTGGGAACCTGGTCTGCTTGTCAGCTAGCCATACTAATGGACATGCTATATATTTATCCCTTTTGACTTCTCTACGAAGAACTTTTAGACCTCGATAGCTAGGTTTCCTAACTAGAAAGAGGGTGAGCTTGTATTGAGGGGGGTGATACTGTTTCACTGACTCAAACACTATGGATACAGCTAAGAAACTAAGATTGCTTGCCTTTTCCAAAATGTTTAGGGTTTGGTTATTTAGTTGGTTTTAGTAAACAGTGGATTGGATTTCAGCTCATATAATGTAAGGTTTTATAAATATTATTAAATATTATTCACATGTTGATAAAAAATATTGGGCTAATTCTTTCATAAGTAAACTTGATAAATGGAAAAGACTGACTGTAATACTTTCTGATTAGTCTTCTATACTGGTTAAGTTGAGAAGAAAAGTATTTCCGCTGTTTATGGAATTTAAATGAAATTGACTGGAATTAAACCTAACAGGCTCATATCAGATTCATACAAAGAGATAAGAGATATCAATATAACAGAAGAAACCTCTCTCACATGTTATACAGTGCTGGCCAAATTAATAGAAATATTGACAAATAATGGAAATTTCTTAGTTTCTGTTGTGATTCTCAGTCTGTCTTTTTCAGAAATTCATAAAATCATTTTCGTTTGCTAACTCTTTAAGAAAAAGCTGCTAAGCATGAAATTACTACATGTTACTTACCTACTTAAAAAGAAATGACTTCATAATGACTCAGATCCATAATCTTAAAATGGGTAAATTGGCTGACTTAATGCCACAAAAGCAAGCAAATCTTTAGATTCTGCTAAAAGAAGGTGTTTTTGGATCAGGAATCACCAAGAAGGTCGGAAAATGGATACCGGTGAAGATTTGTCACCCAGGCATTCTGGCAGATGTGGTTGCAGAAGGTCCACAACTCCTTGGGATGATTCATATCTCAAGGCATCCAGAAGACAGCTGCAGGGGATGCTGGAACAACAGGGTCTAAAACTCAAACTCAAAAACAGTGAGTTCCAGAACTGTTCGACAGAGACATCTGGATGCTGGGCTTCAAGCTTGCAGACCTCTCAAGAAAAAGAAAATGTCTAACCAAATGAAGGCAAAAAGACTGTGCTGGGTAAAAGAATTTCAAAACTGGTCAGAAAAAGATTGGGAATGGGGTATTTTCAGAGACAAGAGAATAATACCGTGTTCAGATCAGCAAGTACAATATGTCAGACAACAATCTGGAGAGTAGCTGAAAGATGATTGCATTGTTCAGTGCATCAAGCACCTCACGCAAGTGATGGTGTGGAGTGTTATGAGCGTCTTCAGAGCAGGTTGGATCTACATTGTTAAAGGAAACATGAAGCAGAAACAGTACAGAACCATACTACAGCAACATCTTCTCCCTCAGCTGTGTGACTGGGCAAAGAAGAGGGAATTTACCAGGACAGGAGACATTATCTTCATGCACAATGGTGTCCCATGTCACAAAGGTTGACAAGTGCCAAGGTTCCTTGAAGTCCATGGTACTGAAGTGTTACCATGGTGGGGGTAACAGCCCAGATATGAATCCAATAATGAACTTGTGGGCTATTCTGAAGTCAGAGATGAAAAAGACCATAACAAGCAAGCAGTGAATGAAGAACTCATTTCAGCTTGGGCGTGCAATGCTTTTCTGACTGAACATTGCTGTGAACTTGTTCGTTCTAAGTTGATCTGAACACTGTGTTACGCTCTTGTCACTTCCTGCTAAATCCTTGATAATGGCCAAAGGGGTCATTCACAAAATATTAGAACATTGTATCAGAACATTTTCTCATATAACATGAATTATACTGTTTGTCATTTCAGATACTCGAGTTATATGGCAAAAAGTACAGTTTTGTACCTACCATAAATGTAGATGTTCGAGGATCCACATTGCTGCAGTCCTAACTATTGGGTAGTCCGCTGTCCAGTCGGCCCGAATACCAGAGTATATGGCTGACGTCGGTCAGGGCGCATTAGACTGACGTCAGTACGTCAGGGTACTAATGCGCATGACCGACGTCATATCCTCAGTCTTTTCTTGCCCCAGATGTCAGAAGACCCTAAAAAGACAAGGCCCAATATACCTGCACCAAAAATATGTACAATATATACAAAAATATATACAAAAATATCAGCATATAACCTCACCTACACAACCACCCCTAAACACAGAGGGGAAGGAGGGAGGGTAAATTGGACTGCAGCAATGTGGATCCTCGAACATCTACATTTATGGTAGGTACAAAACTGTACTATGTTCTTCATTCCACATTGCTGCAGTCCTAACTATTGGGTAGAATCCCAAAGCAGAGGTAAGGGAGGCTGGCAAATCATAAAGAAGCAGGAGCTGACAACATGCCTTGCAAAATAGCTGTGGCAAAACCAGCCCTAGACTTAGAGTAGAGAGGAAGGTGATAATGCTTAGAGAAAGTATGCACTGAACTCCAAGTAGCTGCCTCCAAAATATCCTTAGTTGCCACCCCCCTTAGAAATGCTGTAGAAGTGGCAGTAGCCCTAGTGGAATAAGGCCTAATCCCAGCTGGAATCTCCTTGCCATGATGGGAATAACAGAATGCAATGCAAAACCCAATCCACCTAGAAATAGTTTGTTTTGACACAGGCTTGCCCTGCGAACTCAAAGCAAAAGAAACAAACAACTGCTGAGACTGCCTAAAATCCTTAGTCCTGCTTAAATAATAACGCAATTGCCTGTGTACATCTAAAGTGTGCAAAATCTTTTCCCCTTTATTTTGGGGGTCTGCATAAAAAGTAGGCAAATGAATAGTTTGGTTTAAAGCCACACTAGAAACCACCTTATACATAAAGGAAGGATTAGTACGTAATGATACCCTATCCTTATGGAAAATCAAAAAGGGCTCTACTGCCATAAGGGCCTGCAACTCAGACACCCTTCTTGCAGAAGTAATAGCCAACAGAAAAGCAGTCTTCCATGACAAGTATTTCAATTCAGCAGAAGCCGCAGGCTCAAAAGGTTGCAGAGTAAGTTTTTCCAACACAAAATTGAGATCCCAAGCAGGAGTAGGAGCTCTACGTGGGGGTCTTATATTCTTTGCCCCTCTAAGAAACTGCTTGAACAAAGGATGCGAAAACAATGGTGGGTCACAATCATAGTGAGCTGAAATTGCTGCAGCATGAATCTTAATGGAAGAGAAGGACAAACCTTTGTCCAATAACTCAGTAAGATATTGAAGAGCCACACTCAAATTAGGCTCAGAAATCTCCAAATTCTTTGCTGTACTCCAAAATAAAAACCTCTTCCATTTTTCTGCGTACACTTTCCTTGTACTAGGTCTTCTAGCTTCCATAATCACATTTAAAACTTGTTGAGGAAGTTGAGACCTGCTGTGTTTCAACACAGAATATGCCAGGCTGTTAGATGAAGAGAGTGAAGCTTGACATTGAGCAGATGACCGTCCTTCTGAGATAACAGATGTGGAATCAAAGGTAAAGGCCATGGAGGCTTCCTTACCAGACTCCTCAGTAGTGGGTACCAGTGTTGCCGAGGCCAATCTGGAGCTATTAAAATCATCCTTGGCTTGTCTTGTCTGACCTTTAAGAGCACCTTTGGAAGAAGAGGCAGAGGTGGAAAGGCATACACATGAAGATTTTTCCAACTGAAAGAAAGAGCATCCACTTTCCAAGCTGTGTGATGAAACCCCTTTGTGCAAAACTTTGGCAGCTGGTGGTTTAGTGGAGAAGCGAACAGATCTATGTCTGGAGTTCCCCATGACACTGTCAATTGCTGAAATACATGAAGATCCAGTTTCCACTCGTGGGGATCCATGATTTGTCTGCTTAACACATCTGCTAAGGAGTTCTGTGCTCGGCAGAAACCTTGCCTGAAGAGTTAGTTGCAAGCTGAGCGCAGTCTCCCATAAAATCATTGCTTGCCTGCATAGAGGATAAGAATGTGTTCCCCTTGTTTGTTGATGTACCACATGACAGTTGTGTTGTCTGTTAGAATCAACACCTGCCCTGGAAGAAGTAACTCCTTGAAAGCCATTAATGCAAACTGGACTGCTAACATCTCCTTCATGTTGATATGTAGATGCTGTAGTCTGGCAGGCCACTTGTCTTGTATCCACTTTCCATTTAGATGAGCTCCCAAGCAATGTCCGAGGCATCTGTCGTTAAAATCTGACTCGCCTCTGGCCGGGTCACAGAGAGTCCCTTGTTTAGGTGACATTCCTGAGCCCACCACAAAAATTCTTTTTGAAGGCAAGGTATTATTTGAATGACAGTGTCCAAATCCTGGCAGTGCTGCGTCCATACATTTTGAGATACCATTGCAGCTTCCTCATATGCAGTTTGGCATTGGGAAGCACCAGAATACAAGATGCCATGAACCCTAATGCTTGAAGGACTGTCCTTGCAGTCAGCACGGACTGATGAGATAGTTGATGGAAGTAAAGGGATAGACTCTTTTGTTTGTCCGGGGTTAAAAAGGCCATCTGGGCTGCTGTATTCAGTCTCACACCCAGAAAGCACATGTCTTGAGAGGGTACTAGACTGGACTTTATTTCATTCACAGAATACCCTAGGCATCTTAGCACTGCTATAACATATTCCAGATGCTGTAGAAGGTCTTCCTTTTCTTGAGCCAGAATCAGGCAGTCGTCCAAGTAAGGATAGATTTGAATTCCTTTTAGCCTGAAGTAAGCTATCACTGGAGCCAGAACCTTTGTGAATACTCTGGGCGCAGTAGATAAGCCAAAGGGCAATGCAGAGAACTGATAATGAGAATTTCCAGCTCGAAAACGCAGATACTTCCTGCAACTTAGTCTTATAGGCACATGAAGGTAAGCTTCCTTGAGATCTAAAGTTACCATCCAGTGATCTTTGCCCAGCAGAGGTAAAAGCTGTTGTAACGTCAACATCTTGAACTTGGGAATGTCCAGATAAGTGTTGAGGATAGATAAATCCAAAATTGGTCTCCACGTGTTCCCCTTCTTTGGTACTAGGAACAGGCGAGAATAAAATCCTAGGCCCCTTTCTGATACAGGGACTGGCTGAATGGCCCCTATTTGGAGTAACAGATAAATTTGCTTGTGAGCCTCTTCCCTTTGTGGAGGAGGAACGTCTGGCATGCCTTTGAAAGGGGGCAATGTATGGAAATAAAACCTGTAACCGTGGTGAATGATATCCAACACCCATCTGTCTTGAGTAATTAAATCCCAATTTTCTTTGAAAAGAGACAGTCTTCCTCCCAAAGGAGCTGCCAGGCGAGAATCTACTGGCAGCTGAAAAGGCAGGTCATTGGGTCTGTTTACGAAAGGACTGACCCCTGCCCTCACCAGAAGTCTGAGCAGGTGAACTCCATGTACTAGGCCTAAAAGAACCTTGAGCTCTGCCCCTACCACGTCTAGACCTACCCCTAGACTGGGAATCATAAGCAGGATATGTCCATCCCTTAGTAGGCCAATTTCTACTAAACTTCGGTGGCTGCACCTGCAAAAATCTTTAACAGTTTGCATAGACTTAGCTTTGTCCTCCATTTTCTTTAAAACTGCTTCCACAGGCGAACCAAACAACACATCAGACTGTAAAGGAGCATCCAAAATCCTTGTCTTAACATGCTCAGCTAAATTCTGATCCCTCAACCAGGCATGCCTGCGAAGAACAGAACTAGTGGCAGCCACCCTCGAGGAGGCCTGTACAGCATCAAAACCACATTGCAAAGAATGCTTACCCACTTGTTCAGACACATGAACTAAATCCAGCAACTCTTTACACTCAATACCTTCCGCCAAAGCATCCACCTTAGATTTCAGTTGTGAAAGGAGATAATTTTGATATTTTAGCATGTGAAACTGACAATTCAATGCCCTCATGGCTAAAGTGGAAGAAGTATACACTTTCTTGCCCCATCTATCCAAAGCCCTTGCCTCTTTATCAGTGGGAACAGGGTTGTTAACCACAGAGGCCTTAACACCTTTAGGTCCCTGAGAAACAGTTTCGGGTCTGCCCTAGGACTCTTAAAAGATACTTATGAGCTTCAGGCACCCTATAGTACCTATCAGGTTTAACAGGAGCAGGAGGCAAAGAATCAGGGTTCAGGAAGCCTCTGCAAAAACATCTTCCACCACATTCAACACAGGAGGTATAGCTAAGGGCCTATGCTGGGGTAAAACAAGAATTCCCTAAGCCTTTTCCTGGAATCAGAGTAATCCTGGCCTTCCCATTTAAAGTGCTCCCTCATGGAATGCAGAGTCTCTGAAAATGAGAAATCCTCAGGAGGAGAAGCTGTAGGAGTGGAATCATCCACATCAGAATCAGAATAAGGAGGATACTCCTGCAAATCTTCCGCAGAAGACTCAGAAGCCTCTGAACACTGTTCAAAACTATCAAACTCAGGTTCCACCCTAGGCCTCTTATCAGGAGGGGGCATAGAACCTCTAATCATAGTAATCAAATCTTCTGCCATTTTAAGCATATGTTTCTTAGGCACAGAACCTGAAGTGCTAGGAGAAGCCCCCACTGAAGCTGAACTTGGCCTACCTCTCAAAGAAGTTTTGGAAACAGAAGGAGAGGCTCTAACTACCTTGGGAAGAGAGGGAAGAACAGTTACCTGAGAAGCCCCCTCAGCCTGGCCTACCTCCTGAGAAGGCACATCCTGTAACAGTAAAGTCTCTGCCTGAGACTCCAAAGAAACTCCTGGCAAAACCTCTGGCTCCACTGAGCCTTCTAAAGAACCGACGTCCGGGACTGCCGGTTCATCAACCCTAGGCTTCGCTGTTTTGTCCTTGCGCTTCTTGGAGGAAGCGGGCGTCGGAGCATCCGACGGCATTTTATAATTGCAACGCTTCCCAAACACTAACCTGGCACAGTCTAACCTTCTCTTAATAGTGCGTTTGTTAAACCTAGCACAAGAGCGGCATCCAACAACGTCGTGCTCAAGCCCTAAACAAGGTATACACAAGGTATGGTAATCCCTATGAGGTATCTGTTTCCCACAAGAAATACAGTTATTCACTTTTTCTGACATCCGGTTAAATACTGAGGCAAGAAAAAACCAAAAAGTTCCCCAACGGGGTACTTAGCCAACTCTGATTCGGTCTGAAACTCCGACTTCAGAAAATTTCAGAACGCCAACCTGCACTCGCAAAACTGCTTCTGCATCGGACCATGCGGCAAAAAAGACTGAGGATATGACGTCGGTCATGCGCATTAGTACCCTGACGTACTGACGTCAGTCTAATGCGCCCTGACCGACGTCAGCCATATACTCTGGTATTCGGGCCGACTGGACAGCGGACTACCCAATAGTTAGGACTGCAGCAATGTGGAATGAAGAACATCAACAATAAAAACAAAAGCAAAAACACTGATTTCTATTAATTTGGCCAACGCAGCACATTGAAAAATATTTAAATTTAAGGTCATGGAGACTTACTTCTAAATTAAGAAAAAGTGAGTACAGACTTTAAGCAAGTAGTTAGATTTCAGGCCATTGGACTGTCTTAAGCTGAAAGGGGAGTTGGAGGATTAGCTTTGAAGACTGGACACAAATGCCTAAATGGACACAGGAAGTTAAGCTTTAGGACAGTGTTTAGTAAGTGAAAAGGAATTGCACTTTTAAACTTTGAGTTAATGTGGCAAGATATACAGTTACTAGACTTCAGACTTTTACAACATCAGGTCAAACTAAATATAAACTGTGGTTTTATAAGCCTATTACACTACACTTTTAAATGTTAATTACAAAATCTGCATGGGCTCTTGGGCAGCTACTCTCCAAAATGCTGTTGGTAAATTATTGTAAGCAATAGCTATATGGTATTATAAAAGGCTATAGAATCATAGAATCATAGCAGTGATATGTCATATGTCATGCTCTATTATTAGGAGCTGACAGGATGAACATGAATCCTGGGAAAGTATAAAGCCAAACAGAAGTCATACAGATCCATCCATCCATCTACAATCCTTTTTCAATTTTTCTACATGGGTTCGGGTTGTCCCTTCAACAGTTATAACCATCAAGAGCCAAGGCTCACTCCAACAAGTGGTTGGGCCTACTGTGGTTGTTCTTCCATACCACACACTCACACTTATGACCAATTTAGAGTGTCCAAGCCACCGACTGTAGGTGTTTGAAATGTGGGATGAAACCAAAGCACCAGATATCCATAAAAACATAAAATAATAGCTTTAATGAGTGAATAATCTTTCAGTCATATTCAGTAAATATTTTATTTATGCTGACATTTAAATAAATTGCAGATTTTTACTGGACGTTTCAAGAAAAGTAAAAAAAAAAAGTCCTTTGTGGTTAAAATATCAAAAAAATACTGCTAACATACCTCTCAATTGTCCAGATTTTCACAGAATCTCCAATTTTTTTATTACATTTATTTTTTATAAATTATATATTATAAGTTATTATAAATAAATAAATACATTTTGCCTCATATTTTGGTCTGTTCCTCATACAATTTGAGATTTTCTGGTAAAACATTGAGGACATTGCATTGACATGCATTTGAGTTTTAGACTTCATATACTTTAGAAAATGCATACTAATACATATTCTGTCATTCTAGCAATGTTCCAAGTTTATGAAAGCAATATTTAAAATCTGTCCCTGTTACTGGACCATTGCCCCCATTATTTCAAGCTTTGTCCAGATTTCTTGCACTTAGAAGTTGAATGGTATGGCGAGTAACATTCATGATGTTGTAAACATTATGTATTCCTTCTTAGTTAAGAACTGTAGGGCTAGTGCAGACAGAAATGCTTATACTGCTGACCACATCCATTCCACTTGTCATTTAGGGATAAATGTTATTTATTTTTTTATCTATTTGTCTTTATTTACCAGGAAAGTCTGGTCGGGTAATACCCATCTTCAGCAGAGATCAGGGAGAAAAGCTCCATTTGCTTACATTGCATTATGCTAGGTTCCAATCAAACAGAGTAATTACAGTTTTATTTACATTTATACACAAACAGTAGTTACATTTATACATTCTAAGATTTTACAAAGGTGGAATTTACTAAAGAGAAAGCCCACATGCAACTTAGTGGATTGTACAGGCAGCAGTTATGTATTAAAACTGTTTTGTTATTTCAGTGAGTGGAGAGAATATTCTGTTTAAGGAGAGTATTTGGAGAGTATCATATGGCGAACACAAAGTCTTAATCTTGTGCTGAGCATGTGCAGGACCATGACTGGTTAAGACAGATTTTGAGCAGTGGTTTAAAACTATTGAGTTTGTCAGAGAGTTTTATTTATGTGGGGATAATATTCCAGAGTTTTGCAAAATACTGGGAGTAGCGCGAGTCTACTGCAACACTATTTGCCTTATATGCAAGTAATAAGAACTTGATAATAGAGCATAGGTCCCTTGCTGCAGAATAGGGCAGTAATACATTTTGTAGTGCAGGGCATTCTTCTGAATGATGAATGAGTCTGTGTGCTGTAGTTAGTTGTGAATATTTTAGGTAGTTGTGTAATTCAAGCTAGTTTAACTGCTTTAAGCTATGACAATGGAGGGTCCTATGAGGAATATTGGTGGTAAATTTAGCTATTTTATTGTGGCAAGAGGCAAGTTTCTTTCTTTGAGTGTTTTTTTAGGTTTGTTAGGATAGGAGCAGTGTATAAGAGAGTTGGCAGTAAGAAGGTGGTGGAAAAAGTTTTTCCTTGCAGTATCTGTTAGGAATCCATTGATCCTATAAAGGGAGCCTAGTTTCTGGTGTGTGGATTTAATGGTGTGCAGTACACGCCGGTCGTATCTGAGATTGTCATCTATTATAATGCCTAGAAGTTTACTGTGAGTTACAGTTTCAATGACAGTATTATTTGCTGACTTTATGGTAAAAGATGGCTTTTGACTCTGACAACTTTCTGAGGTAAAAAACATCAACTTATTTTTCTTTGGGCTGAGTAGGAGGTTTATTTCTTTAGCGCTTTCTTCCACTTTAATATTGTCGTGAACTTCCTCAGAAAAACCAGGAAGCCTCCCAGCATCCTGGTTTTATACTCAAAAACAGGAAATGATGTTATTCTATTGTTACAATAATGAACTTTTGAATATGAAAAACAATTAAACACACATCAAAAAAGTGTCAAGATGTGTTTCTTGTAAAACGTTTCATTTTTTAAAAATTAAAATGTTTGTCTATATAAATCTTGTATACAAACAAAACAATATGACATAGTCCCATAAATTCAAAAATGTTAAAACGCTGTCTAATATACAAAAATACTGTGTGGTGATAATTGCTGTGCTAGAATCTCAACTTGAACATTTAAAAAGATGATGGATGATATTGGAAGACTGATGATTGAATGAATGTATTTATTGATGTAATAAATAGAATTGATTATCATTTTAGTTACTTTATCTCTCCACTTTCTTCATCCAAAAAATACGTGTACATACACATTCCCACACACGCACACACACAAAGACACATACACACACTCTTATGAACCCCACACACTTACAAACACTCACACGCACACATATACTCCCACTCAAAAATGTACATAAATATATTTTGTATAAATGCGCTGTGCGCAAGTGTGTTAAAACACAAAGGTGAGCGTGCATATGTACAATTGCACAAAAGTGCAAACCTAGACTACTAACTCATCCCTCTAAAAAATTCTCTATGGTGAGTGATTATAGTCACCATCTAAACATGTTCAAAGAAATGTATGTGTATAAAAATAGTGAAAGGACATCTGAGTCTGGTTACCTGTATAATAAGAAGCATTTGATGTTGATCGCTTCATTCAGACCTGGGGGTTCATCAGCCCCTAAACACAACTGCCATAATGTCTCTTTTTGCTCCAATTTATTATCAATGGCGAAATTAAGGAAACCTCTGACGAGTTGGAGCACGCTGGTAATGTCTGGGGGTTTGTCACAAAAGAGCAAGCAAATCCATTTTCGGAAATTCGGAGTTCAACTACTATCCAACCAGTAAGTAACAACAATTCAGTACAGATTTGTAAAAAGTTGATTTTTGATCTAGAGAGAATGGTTTCCAGGCATGCAACATTACGCCTGGAGATACAGTATTTGAGTGAATGTGTCTCACGAAGTTTGGTACCAAAGGGCCTCAGGACTGCAAAATATCCTAACTGTGTGAGCCCTGGTGACGAACTATGTTTGGCACTAACTAAACTTTATAATGATACTGGTATTGCTATGATGCGCATTTTATCAGCGCATTATGAAGGTGAATTGAAAGATTTAACAGAGAAAATTAAGACTTTGGATGGGGACATTAAACAACATAGCTGTTTTTCTCAACTGACATCCCTTTATAACAGCATCGAAGCCAAGACAAACAGGCTTCGAGCTACTATCATTGTAAGAAAACAAAACAAGTTGCGAAGGGATATAGCAGCTTATGAAGCTAATGAAGCCTATATTTGTTCTTACAATGATAGTAAGGACACCAATAGTAATTCAAATAGAGACACTATGACTTTTACTAATTTGGTGGATAAGGAGTCAGTAACAAGTGTTACAAACAACAACCAGGTTTCCCAACCTGAGTTTTTGACCACCAACAATCGACCGATAGGTGGGCAAGACCAATTAATAAACATCGACAGACAATCTACAAATAATAATGATGAACTTGCCAACAATGACGTTTTTGCCTCTACTAGTTTTGCTGAGGTTGTGAATTCCAACAATAACAAAAGGGGTGTTCCTTTTCAACAACAAAGGATACAGCCAAAGAGGACTACCAAGTGGTTCAATTCCACTCAGTACAAAGCCAAACCCAAAGGGAAAAGCAGAAGGAAGTGGTGATTTCACCACTAGGTGACAACGATTACTGTATTAGTGTTGTAAACTTCAGTGACTGTATAATGACGGAGGCTTGTGTTAATGTTCTGAAAAAGGGCTTTAATTTTATTCCTGCAAATAACATCAAGATTGGTAACCTGTTGGTTGATTTTAGATTGTTCATGCGTAAATTGAATTTAAAATACATTTTACATGATGTGGCAGTAAACACTTCAGAGCAGGATAGGACACTGAGGAGACCCAGTACATTTAACCCAGCCTTAGTAAATACATTGCAGGTATTTCAAAAAACATGTGAAAAGGAGTTTAGGAATATGGATAGTAGGGAAATGGAAGACAACTTAACCAATTCAGAACGTGAAGCTTTGTCCTATTTATCCCACACTCCTGACATCAGAGTCATGAGGGCAGACAAGGGGGGAAAGTTAGTGGTTATGAACAAAACAAATTACGTAGAACACATCATGTCTCTGCTCAATGACACCAACAATTACAAAAGTGTCAGTATGGAGTTTGTTTTGAATAGTTATAGGAGGGTAGATACTCACCTGTTCGACATGTTGTGTCAAGAAGAAATAGAGAATTGGGATTATGATTTCTTGATGGTAGAATATCCAAAATTAGGTAAATTTTTTGGTATTCCAAAACTACACCACGACAACGAAGAACTAACCTTTAGGCCTATAGTGTCAGCTAAACACTCCAAAACCGAAAAAATTTCGGTTTGGTTAGACAATACTTTAAATCAAATAGCACAAAAAGCTGAGTATTACATCAGGGATTCCTGGCACTTATTAGAGAGCCTAGGACGATCTAATCTGAAATTGAAAGAAATAAACTTTGCAACTCTTGATGTCAAGAGCTTATATACTTGTATAGACCAAGAGCTGGGACTAGAACATTTAAGAAATTATCTGACACAAAATACAGAACTGCAAAGTTCGAGGATTAATACCATCTGTGCCTTAATGGAAATAGTTTTAGATAACAATTTTTTCCAGTTCGACAATAGTATCTACAAGCAAATATCTCGTGTGGCAATGGGGGCTAGAGTCGCGCCGGCTTTTGCCAACATTGTCATGGCTGATTGGGAGCAGGAACATCTTAAAAAGCATCCTTATTTTGGCAAAGCAAAGTTCTATGGTAGGTACATAGATGATTTGGTGTTTGTATGGGATGGGGAAAGAACTGAATTTGAAATTATGGTGGACGATTTAAACAAAACCACAAGTTTTTTGACATTTAAACATAGTGGGTATGGCAAGTCTATAAATTATTTGGACATTTGCCTCTATATGGATTCCACAAAGAACATTTTACACAGCAAAATATATAGAAAGCCCTGTTTCACCAATCAGTACCTACACAGAGACAGTTTGCATCCTACCCATATGAAGAAAAATGTTATCAAGGGCCAGATGATCAGGCTCAGTAGACTAACATCAGAAGATAACATTTATCATGACGAATTATTACAGTTAAGAAATTTATTTTTGGATAGAGGATATAAGAAACATTTGGTAAAGAGGTTAGAAAAGGAAGTTAAAAGGCTTCGTCACGGAGTAGCTGGACCAATTTTGACAACTAGTAGGATGGGTAATATGGAAGAAATATCAATAGGCGTTACTGTAAACAGTAAAATGTCTGAAGATTTTCACACTGCTTTTCCTCTTCCAATATCCAATGAAATGTGGAATATAAGGGGTATTATAGAAAGAAATTGGGGTATAATATTAGGGAATAGAGAACTCATGTCATGTATAGGTTTAAAACCATGTTTCACATACAAAAATGTAACCAACATAAAAAGTATTTTAGAAATAGAAAATAGAACAAACACAGTACCTATCAGGGAAATCAGTAGAAAGAAAGGAACTTTTGCGTGCCAGAATTGTAGACAGTGTCGATACATTAGCAACACCTCTTTTGTGACATTTAAGCACATAAATAGGACATTTTGGGCACCAAAGTATTATAATTGTCACAGCGAATATGTGGTTTATATAGCAACTTGTTCGACCTGTGACAATTATTATGTAGGGAAAACCAAAAGGATGCTAAAACGTAGGATCTACGAGCACACTTTAGCCATCAAGAATAAAGATAGAAATAATTCTTTGGCAAGACACTCACAGGTGTGTTTGGACTTCAAGAAATTTGAGTTCTTTGTCTTAGACCATGTCGAGAAAAGTTTGTTAAAGGGTGATTTGAATAATAAATTGGAGCAAAAAGAGACATTATGGCAGTTGTGTTTAGGGGCTGATGAACCCCCAGGTCTGAATGAAGCGATCAACATCAAATGCTTCTTATTATACAGGTAACCAGACTCAGATGTCCTTTCACTATTTTTAAACACATAAATTTCTTTGAACATGTTTAGATGGTGACTATAATCACTCACCATAGAGAATTTTTTAGAGGGATGAGTTAGTAGTCTAGGTTTGCACTTTTGTGCAATTGTACATATGCACGCTCACCTTTGTGTTTTAACACACTTGCGCACAGCGCATTTATACAAAATATATTTATGTACATTTTTGAGTGGGAGAATATGTGTGTGTGTGAGTGTGTGTATGTGTGTGGGGTTCACAAGAGTGTGTGTATGTGTGTTTGTGTGTGTGCGTGTGTGGGAATGTGTATGTACACGTATTTTTTGGATGAAGAAAGTGGAGAGATAAAGTAACTAAAATGATAATCAATTCTATTTATTACATCAATAAATACATTCATTCAATCATCACTCTTCCAATATCATCCATCATCTTTTTAAATGTTCAAGTTGAGATTCTAGCAAAGCAATTATCACCACACAGTATTTTTGTATATTAGACAGCGTTTTAACATTTTTGAATTTATGGGACTATGTCATATTGTTTTGTTTGTATACAAGATTTATATAGACAAACATTTTAATTTTTAAAAAATGAAACGTTTTACAAGAAACACATCTTGACACTTTTTTGATGTGTGTTTAATTGTTTTTCATATTCAAAAGTTCATCATTATTGTAACAATAGAATAACATCATTTCCTGTTTTTGAGTATAAAACCAGGATGCTGGGAGGCTTCCTGGTTTTTCTGAGGAAGTTCACAACAATATTAAAGTGGAAGAAAGCGCTAAAAATTATCTGGCTGTGTGGTTACTTTCATTTTTCATCAGTCGCTGAGTATTTGGCTTGTTTAAGAGTTATTTTCGGGTCACCGAAGCTGTTCTCAGTTTGTTTTTAGGTTTATTTCTTTGAACCAGGTTTCTACAGAGGAGAAACACTATTGGGTAATGTCTTGGTGTCTATGTATTGTTGAGGTCGCACATATTAAAGATGAGTCGTCTGCATAGTGAACTAAACTAGCCTGGCGAGTAGAGGTGTGGAGGTCATTAACAAATATATTAAATAGGAGAGGACCCAGGATAGAGCCCTGAGGGACACCTGTAGTAAATGGTTGAGAAGATGAGTAGGTTTGTTGCCATTTAACAGCTTATTGCCTTCCAGATAGGTAACTAAAAAACGACAAGAAGGAGTATTGTGAAAGTCTTACTGAGGAGAGTCAAACGAGCAGTTGCTGGTGCGAGACAGTATCAAATGTCTTTGACAAGTCTAAGAACATGAATATCAAGACTCAGACAAAAGGAATCAAATTACAGTCTGAGAGATGCTTAGCAAATTGTCATTTTTCTTACCCACTGTTCAAATGTTTGTCTAAGTCTACAGTGTCACTGTGTTTAAGAAAGTAGCAGTTACCTAGCTTCGTAATTGGGATATAAAACCGGATCAACCCTGCAAATTGTAGGGTAGCTGGTCAGAATTCAAAAATGATTATCACCTGTAATGCTACTTTAGCAAAAGTAACCAGGCAGCAGTAAAACAAGTGCTGGATATGCTACAAAAAGTACAGCTGCAAAATATAATCACCATAACAATATGAATTCGGCAATAATATGCCATATACATAGGAATTACTAGGAAATAATAGCCATCCTTCCAGCTATACATTAAAAGCAGTCAGACATCCACACAGCTTAGCGGTTCTACTTCTGATGCCACATATAATAACAGGTCATTTGGCTATTAACAAAGGAGCAGCTTTTCATAATTCTTCCGTTTATTTATTTATGTTGCAATAGGTCATGTCATCAGCAAATGTGTTTAAAACCTTGTGAAAGAAGCCATCCAGAACATGGTGAAATCAGGTTTCTTCCAACTAAGGCCTGAAAAAATCAACCAAAGAAGGACGTGTTGCACAGTGTGGGGGGAAAGTATCATAAAATATAGCACTATCGGGGGTGGGGGTTAACACTTTTCTATGTAATCTTTCATGGAGCTGTGACTGAGTCAGAAACAAAAGGGGATCATATATATAACAAAAGTAGTCCAACAGTTCAACTGTAATTTGCTATCCGAGGGTAGAATGCCGCTGACAATGGAGGTTACTGATCACGACAATGGAGGTTACTATGGAGGTTACTATACTCACGAGCTAAACTCTTTGAAAAAGAATCACACCAAAACTGTAATACCCTTCTGCAATCCCTTACGCATGACAGGCTTTACCCCACAAACACACACACACACACACCCTCTTAAGTATATACACAAATTCCATGGCTATGCAACCACAGGCAAGAGGAACACCCAGCAATATTAAAAAAACACAAACTGCAAAACTACAGTCTTGAAGTTCAGCTAAATACCAGAATACAGAAAAAGGGAGACTGCAGCCACACAGTTATCGTTCGACAAAGGTAAAGCTCCTAGACATCAAAGCAAGTACTGTTGAATAACAGCAGCGAATAAGCCTGCCTTCCTTCTGGACTGTAGGTTTACACTGCAGATTTTAACGAAAGTGTGAATGGCTGTGTAGGTTGCTGCCTCACAAATGCACTAAGATGACACGTCACTAAGGAATGCTATGATAGGGAGAGCTGCCAAAGTGCTGTTTAATAGGGAGAGCTGCCAAAGTGCCGTGTTCTGAACTTGCAGCTCTTTGTTATGATTGCCATTACAAAATGGGATAAAATATGTCAGCGAGTTGAAGAAGACTTGTTTGGACAATGGTATCTCATTTTACCGGCATTAAAGAGAAAACGCTGGTCAGGTTGCCTAAAATCCTTGGTTCCGACAAAAAAAAAATCTTAGTTGCCCAGGCAAATCTATCATGTGCCAAAGTCTTTCTTCCTTAACTGGAGGTCTTGGATAAAAATATGCAGCTGGATGGTTTGGTCAAGTCATTTTTCAGAGTGATTGGGGCAAAGTTATCAAATCTGCACTTATTAGCAAGTGAACTCAGTGAATGTGATACCCTAAAGGAAGAAGAAAGCAGCACTCCATGCACGAGCCATGTATGGGATTGTGCCCCCCACTCTTAATTAAATATACTGCTAGAGATGGAACAATACTGGAGCAGTGGAAGCTTCTGTTGAGATTGCAGTTATGATGTTATGAACTGTGACAAGCACCCTTTAAAACCATTTTCAACATGGACTGGTTCTGAGAACCATGCTGTCTTTGTGGAAGCCTCTGTAAGGATCTTACACACTGAGGTTTTCTTTTAGAGGCAACTTGGCAAGAAGGTCTTCCAGGAAGGGAATTTCAACTTAGGAAAGTATAGCAGATAAAAAAGGTGGGACAGTATTTTTCTTTCAACAACAAATGTCTCAAGGAAAAGCCATATATCTCTTGGGATTCCTAATTGAAAAAAAAACCTTTAAGGAAAAAGTTATGTTATTCAACAAACAATAGCTGGAGGATAGGGTCTCCAAATAACAGATAACCTGGGATGCCTGATAAGTAGTGCATAACAGCAGCATGTACTATAGTATCCTTTGTTAAGCAGCTGTGGCAAGTACCTTATCATAACAGGAGAATCAGCAGCTGCTGGTTCCACTTCCTCACTGCTGCATCAGATAAAGAACATCATCTTTGATTTATCCAGGCAGGCTTATCAGTTATAATGTTTTCTTACATTTTGCAATATGAAAATCACATCTGGAAAGAACTCAGAAGGGTTGAACTAAAATCATCTATGTAGGTAGCATTAGTCTCCTGAGGCTTGGGTTTATAAGGAATACCCTTTCCGGAGTCAGAATCTGAAGTTGTACAGAGGGGACAGGGGACCTTTCTTTAATCAATCGTACTACTTGAGAGAATCATGACTCCAGTAGACAAAAGCACACTCTTAAGCACTGAAATATTGTTTATATTTGATGCTGGAATGCTTGAAGTCTACTGTGTACCTACAAGATGATAACAATGGAGGACTCATAGATAAATCAGGTGTCTGGACCAGGCAAAAAACACTTCACCTGACAGGGGTCAGTACCTTCAGACTTGTGCAGGACTTACAGGGGTCTCTAAATGGCCACAGGCTGACTGAATGCAAAACCTATGCTTGACAGTTTTATAGGTCTAGCCATTTTTATGTCTTCATTTGACCCAGAAGGACTTCTTTTTCCTTCAGATATGGATGGCTCACCATCAAAGGCAGAGATGAATATTCTCTAACCAGAACAAGACGTATGTTTTATGTTCCAAAAGATATGCAATTTCAAACACGATAGACCAAAGAGCTTTTTTAATTGCTTTGCTCATAAGTGCAAACATTGTGATCTTCATTCAAGCAAAAACAAAACTGTAAAACATTGTCTTGTAAGAGAGTCCATCTATTGCAAACATACATACAGGTAAATTTTTCCAGGAATATCATAGAGCGCTGAAAAATTCCCAGAAAGAATCAGACTTACAAACATCAATATACATAAAGAGTAAATAGTAATTAAGGCCCACACTGGGGTACCTGCTGCTCTCTGAAGTAGCCAGAAGGGGACTAATAGACTATTTTGCAAACAAGCAGCCATATCATTTTTGCAACAATTAAAATACTACAGATGGAATTGGCTATCCTACCCTTACAGTTAAGTTTCATACCGACTGGGCTGAGTATAGGGATGAGACCACAATTGCTCTGCATGTAATTAATTGACTGCTAAAAAAGTCTACTCAGAAGGATAACCTTCTGCATACAGCAAAATCTCACTGGTACTTATGATGAACATCTGTCTTAAATTATAATTTTTTTCACAGTAATGTGGTAGAAGTTTGAAAAAGCTATTGTTACAGTCTTCATCAGAAACTGCTTAGTTAAATATCGGTCCCTGAGTCATAAAACAATGAAAGGACTAGCACTCTAGCAAAAGAATGGGAAAACACTAGGTTGTGAATGAATGGTTCACCCTATGAGAGCTAGAATTCAAGTATCCAAAGTTTGTTTTGTACAGCCTTATTCTTTTGATCTTCATGACATTGATACTTTAGCTACACAAAAGAAAAATGTACTTGTTTGCAGATGACATTTACCTTTGGTAATGTCTAAAGACTTTAATAGGAGTAGTATATTTATTTATTTATTTATCATTTGTTTACTGGGAAAGTCTGACTTGGAACAAAGCTGATTTTCAGTGGAGGCCCGGAGAGAAACGCTCCAGATGCATGTCTTTATAATATGGGAAGATAGCAGAGCACCTGGAGAAAACCCACATGAATGCAGGGAGGACACACAGACTCTGCACAGAAGGTACCCCTGCTGAGAATCGAACCAGAGAATCTCTTGCTGTGAGACGACAACGCAACCATTGCACCAATTCACCGTCCATAGTTAAATCCTCAAAAATTAATCTGAGTGACTGCAGGTATATAACAGGTAGCTACAATTTATAAGTAATACTGAGAAATGAAGGTTCAAATGCATGGCAAAATAAAAAAAACATCTACAAATTGCAAAATAGAATATGTATAGCTGGTTGCTTCAAGAAGTGAGAAAAAATGACAACATATTCACTTCGAGTTACAGAGGGTTTCTTTCAGATCAATATGGAATACAAACTTGATTCCATGCAGCATTCATATCTACATTTGCAGAAGCCAGAGGAAAGAAATAAAGAAGTTATGTACTCACCGTAACATTCCATCTGTGTTGTTGACCTTCATTTATCCTTTACCTTTGAGACACGGTTCCGATCCCCAGAACCGGCTTGGTGTTACACAGCTGTAACCAGCCAAAACCTCTCGAGCTAAAACTCTGCCCATAGCATCCTTCTCCATATTACCTCAGATCGAGTTTGCAGCTGCAATGAAAGATAAAGAAATTTGTAAACAGAATTGAAGAGGCCATGTCCAAGGTCAAATCTGATAAAGTTACTGGGACAAGCATCCGATCCTTCAGAAAGTCTATAGGAGGGGAAGGAGGGTGGGGTGCAAAGGATAAATGAAGACTGACAACACAGATGGAACATTATGGTTAGTACATAGCGTCTTTATATGATGTTGTTTATCTTCATTTATCATTTACCTTTGGGACCCAGCTACTTTAGATTCTGGGTGGCCTTATGGAAGGATATGCCTGAGAACCATAGAGTCAAAGGATGCTCTTCCTCTGGAGAACAGATAAAATTTGTAATGAGTGATAAAGACATGCAGAGTAGTCCAGGTTGCTGCTGTGCATATTTATCCATAGAGACCTTGGAATGCATGGAGGCCTTGGAATGGAAAACATCATACTTGGTTATTGATCTAGTGGAGTGCACTCTCACTGGCACTGACAACTTGAGATTCTTTTATTGTATATGAAAGTAATACAGTCTCTTAGTCATTATGGCAAATTAACTTTTGAAACAGATTTTCAAAGAGATGGACTGAAGAAAGATACAAATAACTAGTCCAACTTTCTAGATTCTTTAGTTCTGGTGAGTTAGAAACGTAATTGTCTATGAACTTCCAGCAAATGTAAGCAATATTCACCTTCTCTGGAAAAACTGATAAAGAAAATGGGTAAGTCAATAGTTTGATTAATATTAGATTCTGAGACCACCTTAGGTAGAAAAGATGAGTTGGTTCTTAGTGAAACCCTATCCTTATGAAAAACAAAACATGGGAATTTTGAAGATAATGCTTGTATCTCAGAAATTCTTCTTGTGGAGGTAATGGCTATCAGAAAAAAAGTTTTCCATGAGAGAAACTTTAAGTTACATGTCGCCGCCGGTTCAAAGGGAAGAAGCACCAAAGACTGCAAAACCAAGGTCAGATCCCAAGGAGCTAGAGGGTCTTTAAATGGAGGTTTTAATTGCAAAGCCCCTTTCATGAACACTTTACATAAGCTATGGGAAATTAATGAATGGTCTCCGAAGCTAATGCGGAAATTAGAAATAGCAGCTAGTTGGACCTTAATCATGGAAGCAAAAGCTCCCTGACCAAAAAGCATAGCTAAAAACTCCAAAACTTTTCAACTGGTACAGAAAAGGGGTTAAGACCATTATCGTACACCCAAACAGAAAATCGTTTCCACTTCTTAGGTAGAGTTTCTTGGTGGAAGGTCTATGGGAAGCCAGTAGAAATTTTTGGACTGGGGAAGATAAATTATTTTGCCTGGTGACTAATGGAATTGGAGGAACTAAGTCATATTCTTGAGGTTATGAAGGTTGGGGTGCAGTAGTCCCTGCAGGTGAGATTAAAAAATTTAGAACTGGGTCCAGAATCCATGGAGGGTGAATTAGTTGAGGCCAAAGAAAGGGGAACCAGACTTGTCGAGGCCAGAAGGGTCCAATGAGGACCACTTTGCTTCTCAACCTCTTGGCTTTCTTTAAGAAGAGAGGAATCAGAAGGAAGGGGGGAAAGGCACAGAGTAGACCTGAGGGCTAATTGTGAAGGAGATCATATTTCGGGGACTCCCTCTTAGGGGGAATTAGGGCAAAATAGCTCCTGCACTTATTTTGGGGTGATGCAAAGAGGTTGCAGCAAGGCTGGCCACAGCAATGGAAAATCTCCTTCATCACTCTGGGATTGAGAGACCATTTGTGAGGCAGAAGAATGCATTGTCTCAGTCAGTGCACTATTACGTTTGAGCTCCCCATCATGTCCATTACTATTAGAAAGCAGTTGGAGGATATTACCCATTGCCACAATCTGAGAGCTTCTCGACACAGGGGATGAGATTTGGTTCTGCCCTATTTGTTGATGTACCAGACCACTGACACGGTGTCTGACTGAACTGCAATCATTCCTAGAGGAAGGACAGATTGAAAGGCTTGTAACACTAACAGCATTGCCCTCAATTCCAGAATACTGATATGTAGGTTAGCCTCTATTAGGGACCAAGTGGTTTGGACTGTTCTTCCCAAATAATGACCCCCTACCCCATCTGGGAGGCATATGTGGCACTATGGCTTTGGGATGATAAGGGACAAAGGGATGACCTAAAAAAGCTTCCTCTGAGTCAATCCACAAGTATACGTCCTTCTTGCAGTGACTGGTGATATGAATTGAGTACATCACTGGATGGGTTAGGATGGACCATTGGGATGTTAGAAGCCATTGTAGCAGCCACATGTGAAATCTTGCTAGTGGAACTAAGGTAATAGTCACTGCCATGGACCTTAAAGCTCTGAGGACTAGAAGTACAGGAGCCTTGTCTTTGGAGAAGATGGCTTGTATTGGGATTTTATCTTCTGTAGTCTGTGAAGAGGAAGGGAAGCTACACAAGAGATGGTATTCAGATGAGCTCCTATGAACTCTAGATCTTGAGTGGGACTTAGCTAAGATTTTGATTGATTCACTGTAATGCCCAGACAAGCGAACAGGTGAAGAATGAAGACCGTTGCTTGAAGCAGTAGATGCCTGATGGGAGTGGTGATGAGCCAGTCATCTAGATAAGGAAACACTCAGAATCCATGCAGTCTCAAGTGAGCTGTTACTGCTGCCAGACACCTGGTGAACACCCCAGGGTCTGTGATGAGGCCAAAGGGCAGCACTCTGAACTGAAAATGACTGGTTCCTAGCTGAAATCAGAGGAACCGTCTGAAGCCTGTTCATTTTTATGTGGTAATACAAGTCCTGAAGGTCTATAGGGCACATCCAATCATTTTCCTCTGGAAAAGGAAGTACGGATTGAACCATGACCATCCAGAATTTTGTTTGCTGAACAAACTTGTTCAAAAGAATGAGATCTAATATTTGTCCCAAGTACGGATCCTATCTGGTCTGGTGGGACTTCTTGGATGACTCTTTTTTTCTAGCAGCTTTTGAATGACTAAGGCTGCTTGGTCAATCTAATTGGCTGGAACATTGGGGAGGCTTCATTTTCAGCTCAGAAAAAGAGTGAAGGGAATATGGTTACCTCTGGCAATAATCCTCTGCACCCAGGCATCTGAAGTTATTTGTAGCCAGGCTCTTTAGTGCAGTGCAAATCTTCCCCCGGCTGCTTCCTGAGGTAAGCAATCGGGCCCCCTTTCAGGAGCGAAGACAGGCTTGTCCAGAAAGAATCTCTGGAACCCTGAATTTATGGACCACCTCTGTCTTGGGGTCGGCATCCACAACTACAGCTCCACTCTCTGCCCCGAGGTGAGCCTCCACCATGTATGTCCTGAAAAGGGCCTTGGGATTTTCTGAACCACATCTTTCCACGCCTTTGATTCCTAGAGTAGGACCATTGGGGAACAGAAAAATGTATGCCCACTACAGATAGGGTCTTTCCATCATTCTCACACCTGGCTAGAGTTTGTTTGACTTTGGGGCTGAATAAAGAAGTTCTGTCAATGGCAGCATTGACAAAGGAAGACTTGAATGGTTCTGCAAACTCATACAAGTGCATCCAGGCATGACACCTTATGGCAATGCCTGAACTGGCTGCCCTGGTTGCCTCTTTGGCTGCATGTGAAAACAGCCTCATGGATGAGTTGGAAATAGACTCCAAGGTGGCTAGCTGGGAGACCACTTTATCCTGGACCTCCTCAGACAATGCTCCTGCTAGGGTATTTGATAACTCCTTGATCAGATCCCTCAGGAGCCTAGTGAAATGTGCCATAAAATTCAAAGACCTTAATGCAAAGGTCAATGAAGCATATTTCCACTTTCTGAAGCTGTCCATCACCCTGGACTCTCTGTTAGGGGGGGTGAATAGATTAACTCACTTCATCTAGTTCCTTTTTGGTGGTCGCCTCCACCACCACAGCATCTACTGCTAGCCCCTTTGCCCATTGCTGGTGGCCCTCTGGAGCAGGTAGTATTTTGTCAGGTCTCTGAGGAATTGGCTGTATGGAATCAGAAGCCTTCCAAGCCTGCTGCACAATCAATTTAATAACATCATCAGTGGGAAGTGTCACCCAAGAAGTAGATGGGCAAACACCAAAGGCTTGCAAGTGCACCGACTCCTTAGAGTTAGGGTCTTTGGGCTTCCAGTTTCCCCTCTGCTTCAGAATCTCTAGAATGTTTCTGAAGGAGACGGCTTCCACGGGGTGACTGGGGGGAACCCTTCCCATCATCAAAGTCCGTGTCTTCCATGACCGATTCCTGGGGAGAATCTAACTGCTTCCTCTTACACATCTTTTTCCTGGGTGGCTACTCACTGGGAATTTCTGAGGAGGACTTGGAAGAAGAGAGGCCCTGTGCAGGGGGATCTTGCCACCTAGTTGCCCACTGTCCAGCAGTGGAGGTTGGTGGCAGCTAAGGGCAAGAAGGAGTCTTGGGCTAAAACTCCAACACAGAATGGGACATCTGACAGCCTGCAGAGGCCAATGCTCTCTCCATTACATGGAAGACAGGCCTCCCTGAAGAAGCATGGGAGCCCAGAACTATGAAGGACAACCGCAGAACCGAGGTCACACCCTGCTCCAAGAGACCCACCTCCGAAGCAGGAGCCAAGGAAGACCCCACATCTGCCGAGGTTCCAAGAGTCAAGGATGGCAAGAAAGTGGATAGAAAAGATAAAGAATATATGCATGTGTGTATATATATATATATATATATATATATATATATATATATATATATATATATTTATGAGTACAGAAAAAGGTTAGATTAAACTATTAAAACACAAGAAAATTTTACTTAGCTGCAAGAGAAAATGGCTGACGCATCTTGCGATAACAGCGGCAAATGAGATCTGAAGTAATATGGAGAGAGGTATTGTAGGTAGAGTGTTAGATAGTTCCTTTTTGCCACAGCTGGCATGAGCTATGAAACGGCAGAGAAAGTTCCAAGGATTGGAACCATGTCCCAAAGCTAAAGGATAAATGAAGACTGACAACATCAGATAAAATATTTCCTGAAGTTATACAGTAATCTATTCTTGCTGTAGTGTAAAGCCTGAATATATCTTACATGTTGCCTGTGTCAGAAGGTACCTAGCTATAACTGTTGAGGCATTAAAAGCCTTTGCAGCTGTGTCAAAAGTAGGTAAAATGGTACTCATGAGAGCCTGACCACATTCTTAACTAGTCATCTAACTGTAATTTTAGCAGTGCATTCTCTAGGCTCTTACAAAGAAGAAATATACAGGTAATGAAAGGCAGTGTGAAAGTGTACAGAGCACAAAGAGGAAACATTTTCACTACCTAAATACTCTAAATACACTCATTAAAATAAAGGTGGAACATACCGATGCTGAGAATGCTCTTCAACATCATGGCAACCACTTAGAGTAGAAAAGGGGTCAGTGATGGTGATGATGATAAAGGTAATAGTACAGTAAATTAGGAATTACAACACAGAATAAAACTTCACTTAAACTGAGATTATGAAGTCTTTCTGCAGATACATCAGTGCTGAGATGATCCTACAGTTTGCTTAACAAAACAGGCAATGGTTTATTCCATTTCAGCTTTGTTTTTTTGAAGGTTTCTTCCCAGAGGGCTTAATGGTAATTTCAAATAAAGCACCACAGTTTTAGATGAACAATACTTTTTTTTCTTTTTTAATCTTCATTATTTATTTGTTAAATTCTCATATACATTAATCATACTTATTTGACTGGTTTACGTCATCTTTCAGTGCTTGGGCTTGAACCCCTGTCTGCTGAACTCACTGCATGATTTCTAACTGTATTCTTTTATTAATGTTTCTTATCCTTGTGGTTTAGACTGGAGTTACTTTTTGCACCCTGATGCATGCACTTATTACATATAAAGGATTAATGTTCACTAAAGAAAATAAATTGTGAAAAGTTTAGATTAAATATCACAATGGCAAGTAAGAAACATCAATTTATAAAGTAAATATGGTTCACTTTCATTGATCATAGTTTCTCTCATAAAAATAACCGATTCTAGAAAAAAAAACTGTTTCTTGAAATTTAAAACACCCTATATTTGCACTAAAGATAGCTGTACCAAAGTAATAAAACATGTTCTAACTGTTCTGCAATGAGTGCATAATGTACATTATAAACTAGAATCATTCGGTTATACATACATTTAGATATGAAACATGAAAAAGATAAAGCATACTGCGGTTTTGCATAAGAAACAGCATACAGTAGCATGTAAAGCAGCCTGGCAAACCCCCCAAGGAAATCAGGCCACTGCATTCATAGGAAGGAAAAATGATAGGCCAGCTAGCAAAAGAAATGGATCCATGTCTGAAGCGAACTGTTTCACAGATGCGGCTGACTAAGAGGTACGAATTGTCTGCTATGTATTCCAATCAAGTCTGAGTAAGACAAGAAGGTGAAAGCTTCAGCAGACAGGGCTGCAATACATTCATTACAGCCCTTGGGGTACCACAATGATGTCTTACCCACCCTTTGATGAAAAGCCTTTCAGAAGAGAGCTGTCAGAAAATTCCATTCTGAACTTCTTTAAATTATTTGTCAGCCCTGCTGAGTGACAAATGTGAACAGAGAGATTTTCACCTTCTTTTTTCTTTTCTTTCTTGAATCATTTCTACTGGCTCTGTTACCAAAATACCACTAACCTGAAGTAAAACAAAGTACATGTAATTTTTTATCTTTCTTTGTTTAAAAAAAAGTTGTTCAGTCTATTTGGTAACTGCAGTGTTACATGTTGCTGTAATATCACAATTTTTCATTAGGTCTCCTCCTACATAAAAAAAAAATGTCTCTCAGTGTATGCAGGTGTGTGTGTGTGTGTGTGTGTGTGTGTGCGCGTGTGTATATGTGTGTGTGTCTGGGGGGATGGAGTATTCACCTTTCTTGCATGGAATAATTGTAGCCAACTCAATTTATGGGAAATATCCTACACTTTAACACAAAAGTAGTATTTACAATTAAAGTTGGCCTTCCGAGGACTTGACAGTTGTCTTTTTTATTAAAATTATGACCGTTGTCTGTTTTATTAGAATTATGACCTCTGTAACGAAACTCTGACTACAACATCAACCTTTCCTACCCACACAGATAAAACATCAATTTAGTATGGATTTAAAGTAAACAGAATCATTCTGTACTGCAGGCATACTAAAGCCAAATGTGCCAGCAATCTGTCTCCCATAAATAATGTAAGACTCTCTTTTCCTCCAAATGAATATGGTCCAGAGAGATATTCTGTGATAAAGCACCTGAAATCAGCCTGTGGACACAAAATTCAATCTGCTTCAGGTTTTCAATTCAATTATCAGAAAGATTTTAGTCATTAATTTCTATCTGGGGAAAATAAGGATTTAAGTACAAGTTTTGACTTGAATTCTTTTCATTTTGATATAGAAATGCTATTCACTCCCATTCATTTGGGACTGTTCTTATATTTTACTTTGAAAATAAGGAAACAGAGAAACCTTACAGTTTTCCTCATGAACTCTGACCCCATGAACCACAACCTACTTGCCAATAAAGCATTCAACACCTCATTTAATCTATTCTGACTACACCAGCACTAGCACTGAAGAAGCAAAAGCGAGAGAGAAAAAAATAATCTGGGGACCTCATCAATTTTTCATGAATTTTCATTTAGGCCTAGGACCCCTCTTACACTGGTCGATAGATCAAGCTGCTGTCACATATTTAACACCTGGGGCTACAACTGCCATCTCCTGGGACTGTCAGTGACTTAGGTTAGATCAGAAGCAGCTACAGTCTGTGAGAGAATCCCCTTATGCACTTTCTGTTTTTTACATGTGGCGCCCTTCCTGCTCATAACCGATACATTATCCATGGTATCAATCATCAGCGTGTCTCTCAAGAATCCCTTTGGAGCACTACACTTGTGGCAGTTAAGTAATGCCAGTTTTGCCTTCAGAAAATATTGTGCTTTTATACTCAGAATACTTTATCAAATGTTTTATCTGTACTGTTCACTAGCATTAAAGCATTCACTTCACAAAATTAGGTATCTGATATCCATCAAAGCACTTACCATGCCTTTGCATTTGTAGAGTGTATAACTTTATTCAGCATTTAAGGACACCTGGTTCACATACAGTTTATTTACAATGAAAGCATGCACTTGACAGTTAATGAAACTACCTAAACATTTTCTCTGTAAATGGGAGAAAGAGTATGAAATGAAAATACTGGTGAATGGAACAGACCAGGATTATATATTAAAATTTAAACTGATGATCATTTAGTTGTTCCATCTAAAAAATAAATAAATAAAAGGCTTAAGCTATGCCTCACCAGGTACAGGACCTCTCACTAAAATCAAAAGTCTAAACATCATTTAAAAACAGATAGCAGCTAATTGATCGTACAAATATGAAAGAAAATACATTTACTTTCATGGGGTCAAAAACTCCCTAGTTCTTCCAAGTATGACTTAACTAAAAATGATCACTTCTATGTTTATTGCTCATTTGGGAAAGGGAAAATCATCATCGCAGGGACTTCTGTCAGCCAAGGACATGTTTGTCCAACTGTTCATTTGCAGCAAATATATCTGCTCCTATCTCACCCAAATTAACAAATAGATAAAAACCCAATTACAAAATAAGAACACAGAAGAGCATTGTGGCTCTGGTCAGCATTTAGTACAAATGCCATATATTGAATATAACTTTATAGTTGAATGACACATTTTTCACTGAACTCACATTACTTATTTGGAAGTTCATGCTATATGTTATGGATAACACTTGGCACTTTCCTAAAATTGCACCTGCACTCAAACTGGAACACATAATTCATCCTTTCTGGCTATATGTATCTATATTTACAAGTCCACCTCTAAAAAATTATGTGTGAAAGAATGACATAAGCCATGAGGTTTTCACTCAAATTCCCCCTGATAATCCACGATATAAATGGACTTAAGCAGAAAAACTCACAAGAAGGAAGACTACAGAACTGCACTCACTGTGATAAATGTATGTTTTGTAGTTTCTACAGCTCCAAGAGTTAGCTTACAGAAGCTTATACAGTGCATGGAAAACAGTACTGAAAGGGCAAACAGCTGAGATGTACCATCAAATGTACATCACAGAAAGAAGTAAGTTTCCTTTTTCAATATGCTAGGTTGCAGTAATGTGTGTTGTTGAAATTATGAGTGGTTTATATGTTTTTATCAATGTTTTGTGTGTCAGTCTTTGAACATGTTGACCACTCATGATATAATCATATTTATACAATGACCCCCCCATTAATATTCCAAAACGTGCACGCTGATTGGTCAGCGTGGACGTTGTAAATCAAAGACTTTTACTAATGGAAAAAGGTCCGGTCGCCTGGACTTTTTTTTTTTTTTACAGCAACGGAGAATGCAAGATCTCCGTTGCTTTTTAGAAACTGTCTCGCTATTTCAAAGGAGTTTAACATAGTGAGACAGCTTTAAAAAAGCAACAGAGAATCTCTGTTGCTTTTTTTAAAGCTGTCTCAATATGTTAAAGGAGTTTAACATAGCAAGGCACTTTGTAAAAAGCAACAGAGATCTTGCTTTCTCCGTTGCTTCCACCCACAGCTCTGATGTACTGCGTAAGCATACGCATGTGCAGTACATCAGAACTGCCGCAGAATACCAGACAGCTGCGGAAGGGTAGCACGGAGGCATTATACAATGCCATTATTTAAGAAAGGTAAGTATGTTTTTTTGTTTGGCCACTTGGGCTTCACCCTCGTGACCAAACCACACCAACCATGGGTGAATCCAGCATTACCCACACCCAGGTATGGGTTATTGCTTAAATAACACACACATACGTATATACCCTACCCTAACTCAAATTGTTCACATGCACACACCCTACACTAGCTCATATACATGCACGTGACTACTAAGGACTGGGAATTTGTCAATGTTTGGTTCAAGACATGGACACTGCATATGGAATTCATTGATATTTGGTCCAACACGTGGAATTCATTAACGTTTGGCTCAGGACATTGAATTCATCCATGTTTGGCTCAGCACAAGGAATTTGTTGATGTTTGGCTCAGAAGTTGGAATTCATCGATGTTTTGCACAGGACATGGAATTCATCAATGTTTGACTCATGGCATGGAATTTATCTATGTTTGGATGGTCAGTTACTGGCTTAAGTTACACACTTACTTGACTGTTGCAACAGCTGTGCATGCTACTCTCCACAATATTTCTATGCCTGTCTTGTCCCCAAATACTTTCTACTGTGGTGACAAGCAATCAAGTTTGTCTAAAGTGTATGCTCTGTGAGTAATTACTGATGGCACAGAAACATTAAAGGACAAGATTTTAGATGTAGTTAAATCACAGGGCTTTCCTCTACAGAACATCCCTCTGATTAAGCACTTAATTCTATCTGTAGTACATGCACATGTCTCCTCCTATCTACTTTACTTCAATGCTTTGTACCTAGGGCTGACATACTTGGAACTTATCCACTTATGTGTAAAAGTCTACAGCCAGATTATTGGCTGGGGTTTCTAAGTTCCATCATAGTTCACAAATCTTGTGGAGGCTGCATTGGCTACCAATGAAGCAGAAATAACTCAGTGCACAATATATCTGAAAAATCTACAGTTTGCTCTTATCCTTAGGGCATATTCATATGAGCTGGTGGGCTTGCCACAAACATCAGTCAATTTCAAAAATGGGTTAAGAACACAGTGTTCCTCCTCTGAATGTCTTTACAAACCTAGTGCACCGTGTGAAAGAAACAAACTGGTTGGGTCAAAATTAGAGTCGAACAAGGCACCGAATGCAGATGTAGGTCAATATCATGAAATAAATCAGACATTATTTTTAACAACTTGTACAGGAGCCTCATATGCCTGTACAGTGCTTCTTTGTGGAATATAGAGGCAACAATACTCTCTGACGAGGCTGTAATGAACACTAGGCTTCCTAAGTGCTTCACAGAGACAGAAAGGACATCCCTACCTTGAAAGTTTTGCACTGGGGTGACAGAGTCTAACCTATACCTCTTAATCTACAGGCAAAGAAAATGGGAATAAAAGGCCTTGAACAGTTGGTACAGCTAGCCAAAAATCTGGACATCTAATTAGGATAAAATCTGAATGCCAAATAGCACACAACTCTTCTTTCTTCCAGTAGGAATGAGGGCTACTACAGACAAACACGTGCAAAAAGCACTGGAAAAAATGGTGGAAAAATATAAGCTATGAACTGTGAACCTATGACCTGCCATGGTTAATAATACCTATCAGAAATCTCCAGACCATGTCAGAGAATGGATACAACTGTGTTGTGTCACAGGCCCATGTCATTGTAATTGTAAAATGTGTTTTCAGGGGTCCAGGGAAGTAAACAGTGTGGGAAGAAATAGCCAGGGAATTGTTATGGCTAGGCTTGTATAGGCCCTAGGGCCGATAGCCTAGTACCAACCTATGAACCTATAAGCAAGTTATCGAAGAAACTGTAAAATCTGACTTTAACTCTATTGAAAAATTCTACTACACAAAGTCATTTACTTTTGCTTTTAAGAAGGGGAGAGGTAACGTGTTTCTTTCTGTGTGCGTCGTTCAATAAATTATTGGTGCCACCAGTATGTTGGGCTTGTAGGGTGGTTTTATGTGTAATAGAAAGCTACAAATGTCATGTGTGGTGTTCTGAGGGGATTAAATTAATTGTGTGAAGGGGTAAATCAAGCATGAAAATACAGACATATCTCCAAAAATAGGCACAAGATGCAAAGGGGTAGATCAGGCCTGACAATAGGGATGTTCCTCCAAAATAGGAACAATTGAGGGGGCTAGTCTAACCATAATATGAAATAACTGTCCCAAGGCTTAGGTACTCCTACAGATGGTGACAGACAGTACACCTTCTCAAAGCAAATTTATAAACACGATACTTATACATGCAACATGAAAACATATAGGGAAATAAAAGCAGCTTTAAACTGGAGATGAAATTAGAAACTTTCTGTCTTAAAAGGAATGCCTTGGGAGCAAAAAAAAAACAGTAAAGCAGTTGCTGATTATGTTTTTTGCAACATTTCAAATGTAGCACCATTCACAATTTGCTTAGCCATTTAGCGCATGTCTTCTTTGCATAGAACACATTACTATAACTATAATCATTCCCTAACATTTCTGAAATAGATTCCAAGACACATTTATTTAAAATGGACCGTATACCTCCTGTAGAAGTTGCTCCATAAAGGGTTATGTGTCTTCTAAGTACAACTGAAATTATGTACAGTGATATGTGTGTGTGTGTGTGTGTGTGTGTGTGTGTGTGTGTGTGTGTGTGTGTGTGTGTGTGTGTGTGTGTGTGTGTGTGTGTGTGTGCGTGTGTGCGTGTGTGCGTGTGTGCGTGTGTGTGTGTGTGTGTGTGTGAGACATTTAGTAGCTCTGCCCATTTAAGGCATCATGATTAAATCCTCTGCACATGACAGCACATATGTCTCTGCTACAAACTCTGTATGTTTCCATACTCACATACTAACCTAAGCACAGCTGAGAGAGTCCCAACCCTGTGCTGTAATTCTCTGGATGCTAAGTTATGAGCAATTGGAGAGAAAAACACAGATGTTCATCTGGAAGTTGCAGAAAGGGAAGGGCCAAAAAGTTTTTAATTAAAAAAGAAAGTATAGTAGTAGCATTCGGATATGAGGAACAGATGCCAAGTAACCAGGATAAACGTAAGTTATCTAAGAAAGATCTTTACACAGTTCGCTTTGAATTTGAAACAGTATAAAAATAATACACAACTCAGTATTCACACCTTGTGCACAATGCATTATATGGAAGGGGAAATATGCTGGGAACTATGTCACTGCAGTCAGAAGGAAACACTAGCGGTACAATTTTTGTTTGCACAGAGACTTTATCAGATCTTAATTTTCCACTGTGAAAACTGTTGATCTTTCTTATTGTTATTCCATTACTACAAGGACTTTGTGATTGCAGATAGGGTTGCATGTTCTAATGACATTAAGGACTTATCCAAAAAGAAACGATGGCAGGATAGCACAAAAAGAAGTTTAATCCACGAGGTAAAATCCACAGAGTAAAATCCAATAAAACACACAAAAACAAGCTGTAGTTGAGCTCAGTTTAACCACAAGTGAGCGCTTTCATCTCCGAAGGGAGATTTCTTCAAACTAATGGTTACAACACGCTGCTTCATTTAAATACTCTTAGCAATTACTAAGCAGCTTCAATTAAACATTCCAATTAAAAGTTGTGTTTGAAAATACAATATTGTATGAATACTAAGCTTAAAATATAAACTATGTGTGTACCTAAAAACTAACCTAATGTTTAAAACCCTTCCTTTTTAAATACATAATAAATTCCTCTCTTCTATTTAACCCTGGGGGAAAACACGCATTTAATCTCACTTGCCAGCAGTATTCGAGCCACCCCAATTCTTCTTCAATATTTATCTTTGTAACATTGGGGTGGATAAAATCTATAACTAAACATTTGAAATTAATCTTACATTTACCTTCTAAATAATGTTTTGCGAAAAGCATTTTTAACATCGCCTTTGCCTATGGCATATTGATGTTAATTCCCTTCCTGTTCTACCTATATAAAATGAGTTACAATCTACACATATTATTAAATAGACAACATTTTTTGACTTACAAGTAAATCTGCCTGGAACATATATCTTAGTTTTGCCCACTGAAATCTCATGCCTGTCTGTCTATAAATAATTACAATAATTACAGTTAAAACATTTGTACATTCCTTTCCTTTCTTCTACAACTCTAATTTTGTTAAGTTTTCCTTGAAAAAAAATCTTTAAATTTTTTTGCTCTTTTTTGCACAAATTTGGGTTTGTCTCCTAACTTCTGAAATAAGTTGATATTGGTTTTAAAAATTCCCCAGTTTTTTCTTACAATATTTTTAATAACATTAGAATCAGTACTATTTTGTACTGCCAAAGCAGTGGTAAAATCTGCTGAAGATGTTCTATTCAACTTCTTTTTCACATTTTTGTTTCTATTTGTAATTTCTTCTATCATAACTTCCTCAATCATTTCTTGGGGGTAACCCCTACTTAACATCCTTTCACAGAAGTTATCAGCTTCTAAATGGAAAATTACATAATCGACTGTTAAATTACTTATTCTCTTTATTTGTCCTTTAACAATATTCTGTTTGTTTTTTTTTTTTGGATGTAAACTTGAATAATGTAAGAACATATTATTTTGAAATTCTTTTTTATAAATTTTTGACACTAATTTTCCATCTTTTTTGTATATGGTAAGATCTAAAAAATTTATATTTTCTGTGCTAGAATTATATGAAAACTTAATATAAGAACAGACATTGTCAATATATTTCAAAAACAAATTTAATTCTTCGACCGTCCCACTCCAAATAATCAGAATATCATCAATAAATCTTAACATTTTGATGATATTTTTCACAAACCTACTTTCTAATATATTTGCTGTTTCCCAACCTTGCATGAATAAATTGGCATAGCTAGGTGCTAAAGCCGCACCCATAGCTACCCCATTAACTTGGACAAACAATTCATCATAAAATTCTAGATAATTATAACGTAATACTAAATCTACCATTTCCATTAGCAGACTAATAGTATTTATAGAAAATTCTCTTGATTTTAATAATTCCATTCTAACCATCTCCATACCTTCCTTATTAGGAATCATAGCATAGAGAGAATTTATATCCAATGCTACTAGTATATCAGAGTCAGAGACCTTAATATTGTTCAGTTTTGCCATACAGTCATAGCTGTCCTTTATATATGTGACTCCCTTCGGGACTACTTTCTGTAAATGTTTATCTACCAAAATAGACATCCCTTCTAATTTGCTATTTTTGCTGGCAACTATTGGTCTTAAAGGGGGAGAATCTATATTTTTATGGATTTTGGGTATTCCAAAAATCCTACTAATCATCGGGTTATTGTTAGTTATGTTCCTCTTCATTTTTTCGTCAATTCTACCTGCATAGAACCATTCTACTATGCATGATTCTATAAGTGAAAAACCTTTCTTAATTTCAGACATATTTACTGGATTATAGAAATTGGAGTCTGATAACATTTCTTTCATCTTTCCTTCATAATCTTTCCTATCCATCAAAACCATTGCTCCCCCTTTGTCAGCTTTTAGAACAAGTATGTTCTCATCTTTAAGTAGAACATCTAAACAATCTTTCTCTTTTTTTGTTAGATTATAATATTTGAATTTTGTATCATCTTCTAACATTTCTAACATCTGTAGTTCACATATATTGAGAAACATTTCTAATTCTTTACATAAAGGTGGATTATAACAGCTGGGTTTGTAGAAGTCACAATTATTAGGTTTCTGACTTCCTAACAATACTTTGAGATTTCATTTTCTCACATAGTCTCTTAACTCATTGATCATAATATTGTATTTCAAACACTACTTTTAATTGGAATGTTTAATTGAAGCTGCTTAGTAATTGCTAAGAGTATTTAAATGAAGCAGCGTGTTGTAACCATTAGTCTGAAGAAATCTCCCTTCGGAGATGAAATCGCTCACTTGTGGTTAAACTGAGCTCAACTACAGCTTGTTTTTGTGTGTTTTATTGGATTTTACTCTGTGGATTTTACTTCGTGGATTAAACTTCTTTTTGTGCTATCCTGCCATCGTTTCTTTTTGGATTTGTGTTTTGTTTTTGAAGTGTGCTGCTTTGTTTATTGGTGTGGACAGTCTCCATTGCAGTTTGGCAGGCATGGAAAGAGGTGCGGTTTCTGGGACCAGCTTTACAGCAGTTTCTGCCGGGTGTGTATTGAATGATACTCCTGATGGCTCTTTCATTGTCAGTGAAGAAGGTACTGTAAATCCTATTTATAAAAGCCAGAGATCAAATGTGTTGGGCAACAGTGATGAAGATATTTTAAGAGAGTGTCTAGCCCCACCCTCTAACCCATTTATTTTTGACAACAATATGGTAACGGAAACAAACACGCATATTGGCTTCAATATTTCAGAAAAGTTTAACATACTAGAAAAGGATTTGTTATTAGTTAAACGTCTTCAATGGGACGATTTATTTTTTGAAAATAGCTTGAAAGCTCAGCAAGTCCCGAGAGGACTGAGAGTTAAAAATCTGCCGGCGGGTAAAGATTTACCCAAAGCATTTACTGACAAATGGTTAAGTATAAATCAAAAGGCTGGTCTACAATATATGGAATTGCTACACAAAGTTAATTTAATTAAATTGGAAGAACTAACCGGGAATGTAAAGACTAACTATGACATTCTCAAAAACAATACTTCCAGTGATAATTTCAATAGCAAAACGGTGCTTATAAAGGAGAAATTACGTAAGTTAAATGATGAACTATGTCAAAGAAAAACAAAAAAATTCCAAAGGGATAAAAATGAATATGTGAATGGAGTAGCCACAGCCTATGGACTTCGATTAGAAACAAGCGTTAACAATAATGTGCCAAAACAGCAGGAGATAAATTTGGTTACTGCAGAGGAAGAAATAAGTGTAGTAAGAAGGTCTGAAAGGCTTGGCAGTAAAAACAATGTAGTAACTGTGGCTGAAGTCCACCATATTCCCTTGGGGGAAAGTAAACAAAATACAATTGAACCAGCAGTAAGACCTAAAATTAAAGACATGAGTAGAACTAAAATGAGTAGTCAAGAAATAGTGTCTAAAGGATCTACTAAGGATGACAATAAACAGATCATTGAAGTATATCAGAGAATGGATAATCAAAAAAGAACTTGGGCCCAAGTTACAGCAGATGGTTACAGTGATACAAACCATCATAGTAAACAACAGCCACAAAAAAACTGGGGGGGGGGGCAAGAAATATCAAAAGAAGAATTGGAATTACCAGCGCAAGTAATAGAAGACTTAAAAAGTGTTAACTTTAAAATCATCAATTTATGTAGTAAAAAGATCTCTTATGATGACTGCTGTGTATTAAGTAAGGGATGGAATTTTGCCCCAGCACAAAGGGCCAACAAACTTATTATGATCAATGAGTTAAGAGACTATGTGAGAAAATTAAATCTCAAAGTATTGTTAGGAAGTCAGAAACCCAATAATTGTGACTTCTACAAACCCAGCTGTTATAATCCACCTTTATGTAAAGAATTAGAAATGTTTCTCAATATATGTGAACTACAGATGTAATAAATGTTAGAAAATGATACAAAATTCAAATATTATAATCTAACAAAAAAAGAGAAAAATTGTTTAGATGTTCTACTTAAAGACGAGAACATACTTGTTCTAAAAGCTGACAAAGGGGGAGCAATGGTTTTGATGGATAGGAAAGATTATGAAGGAAAGATGAAAGAAATGTTATCAGACTCCAATTTCTATAAGGCAGTAAATATGTCTGAAATTAAGAAAGGTTTTTCACTTATAGAATCATGCATAGTAGAATGGTTCTATGCAGGTAGAATTGACGAAAAAATGAAGAGGAACATAACTAACAATAACCGATGATTAGTAGGATTTTTGGAATACCCAAAATCCATAAACATATAGATTCTCCCCCTTTAAGACCAATAGTTGCCAGCAAAAATAGCAAATTAGAAGGGATGTCTATTTTGGTAGATAAACATTTACAGAAAGTAGTCCCGAAGGGAGTCACATATATAAAGGACAGCTATGACTGTATGGCAAAACTGAACAATATTAAGGTCTCTGACTCTGATATACTAGTAACATTGGATATAAATTCTCTCTATACTATGATTCCTAATAAGGAAGGTATGGAGATGGTTAGAATGGAATTATTAAAATCAAGAGAATTTTCTATAAATACTATTAGTCTGCTAATGGAAATGGTAGATTTAGTATTACGTTATAATTATCTAGAATTTTATGATGAATTGTTTGTCCAAGTTAATGGGGTAGCTATGGGTGCAACTTTAGCACCTAGCTATGCCAATTTATTCATGCTAGGTTGGGAAACAGCAAATATATTAGAAAGTAGGTTTGTGAAAAATATCATCAAAATGTTAAGATTTATTGATGATATTCTGATTATTTGGAGTGGGACGGTCGAAGAATTAAATTTGTTTTTGAAATATATTGACAATGTCTGTTCTTATATTAAGTTTTCATATAATTCTAGCACAGAAAATATTATTTTTTTAGATCTTACCATATACAAAAAAGATGGAAAATTAGTGTCAAAAATTTATAAAAAAGAATTTCAAAATAATATGTACTTACATTATTCAAGTTTACATCCAAAAAAAAAACAAACAGAATATTGTCAAAGGACAAATAAAGAGAATAAGTAATTTAACAGTTGATGATGAAATTTTCCATTTAGAAGCTGATAACTTCTGTGAAAGGATGTTAAGTAGAGGTTACCCCCAAGAAATGATTGAGGAAGTTATGATAGAAGAAATTACAAATAGAAACAAAAATGTGAAAAAGAAGTTGAATAGAACATCTTCAGCAGATTTTACCACTGCTTTGGCAGTACAAAATAGTACTGATTCTAATGTTATTAAAAATATTGTAAGAAAAAAATGGGGAATTTTTAAAACCAATATCAACTTACTTCAGAAGTTAGGAGACAAACCCAAATTTGTGCAAAAAAGAGCAAAAAATTTTAAAGATTTTTTTCAAGGAAAACTTAACAAAATTAGAGTTGTAGAAGAAAGGAAAGGAATGCACAAATGTTTTAACTGTAATTATTGTAATTATTTATACACAGACAGGCATGAGATTTCAGTGGGCAAAACTAAGATATATGTTCCAGGCAGATTTACTTGTAAGTCAAAAAATGTTGTCTATTTAATAATATGTGTAGACTGCAACTCATTTTATATAGGTAGAACAGGAAGGGAATTGTTCAAAAGAATTTATGAACATCAATATGCCATAGGCAAAGGAGATGTTAAAAATGCTTTGGCAAAACATTATTTAGAAGGTAAATGTAAGATTAATTTCAAATGTTTAGTTATAGATTTTATCCACCCCAATGTTACAAAGATAAATATTGAAGAAGAATTGGGGTGGCTCGAATACTGCTGGCAAGTGAGATTAAATGCATGTTTTCCCCCAGGGTTAAATAACAGAGAGGAATTTATTATGCATTTAAAAAGGAAGGGTTTTAAACATTAGGTTTGTTTTTAGGTACACACATAGTTTATATTTTAAGCTTAGTATTCATACAATATTGTATTTCAAGCACAACTTTTAATTGGAATGTTTAATTGAAGCTGCTTAGTAATTGCTAAGAGTATTTAAATTAAGCAGCGTGTTGTAACCATTAGTCTGAATAAATTTCCCTTCGGAGATGAAAGTGCTCACTTGTGGTTAAACTGAGCTCAACTACAGCTTGTTTTTGTGTGTTTTATTGGAATTTACTCTGTGGATTTTACTTCGTGGATTAAACTTCTTTTTGTGCTATCCTGCCATCGTTTCTTTTTGGATTTGTGCTTTGTTTTTGAAACGTGCTGCTTTGTTTATTGGTGTGGACATTAAGGACTTCCTTATCTGGCAGGCTGTGTCCCTCAGTTTCATGGGAAACTTTTATGAGGATAGGTATTAATACAGTCAGATCTCACAACTTCACAAGGAGAGAACAAATGGAATAAGGTGTTATGGACTTAATGGCCAAAAACTTGTGGTATGCATCCAGCAGGAAAGGGCTCTTCAGTTGTCTTATATTTACTATAACTCAAAGATTTCAGCTCTCAGCTTTCAAAAGGTCTTTGCTTTTGCTGCAACTAAAATTATATTTGCATATTCTTTTGCAGGTTTTACGCATGGCAACATAAATCTCTGTAGCACATCTGTATAGCATTTTTGTGATTACTGTTACTGGGGAGTATCTCTGAATCTGGCAGACAAATAATATTTATATACACTTGATGATGACTTGATAGCAATATCTGACCTGCACTTGGTAAGTAACTCAAGAAAGCAGCCACGGTACTGAATGAATACTCCTCCTTGAGATTTCCTTCACTCATACCTCATATCTCATAAAAAGAATTAAGAAAAGGAGTTTTAAACTTTGGCCACCCCCACTGCTTTTGGCTGGATAACCAGCTGAAGGGGAATCCTTCTGTATCTGAATCACAAAGCAGTCAATGAAACGCTGTAACACTGCACATCACCATAATGAAAAAAAGTAACAGAATAAATGGCCAAAAAGGGCAACCACTTCTATGACATCCGGTTAATATCCCACTGAACTGCCACCAAATAAAGTGACGTCCCCCACTATCATAAGTCAATAACTAAGGAGCTTCAGTCCTCACTACTGACTCCAATGTGTGATTTTCATTGATACAGGAATAATATTTCACAATTTTTCCCCTAACAGCACAAAAGGAACACACTATATAACTTGGGACTGGACTGTATACTTCTGTCCACCCCAAATATAACTCCTTATTACACAAGTCAGAGCAATGTGTCCCAGTTTAAGACCTCTGATATGCTCACAGTTAAATAAATTACATCTCACACATCTAAACACTTCTGGGAAAGCCTGACATAGATTTCCAGCTGTGTCCCTTCCCCAAAATAATATGATAATTCTACCTTGAATGTCCTTTTAAAGGGGGTGTCCAATTAAGAAAATGAAATATTAAAGCAAATGACCTAGGCAGCCAGGCTTTCGAAGTCATCTGGGAAGTAATCAAGACAAGTATAAGCACTCTCAAATCATTAACACTAATTGGCCAGCCACAATTTAAGTTAATAAAAATATTTAATAATGAGCAAAATGATCGAGAATATAAAACAGTAACTTCCAATAAACAAACAGAACTCAATCACCATGAAAATGAAATCAATACTGTAGGATAGAAATCCAACAGTCAGAAAAACTCTAACTGATTATAGGTTCATAGGTGTGTACTATGTTAATGGCTCTGAGGCCTTTACAAGCCTAGCCATAGGATTTCCCTGGCACAGTGCCACTTGACCTTAGTTCCCAGTGCTTCTGTCGAGTACAGCCACTGGAGTGATCCCCAGGGTGAATGCTCTGTTTCCCATCCACTCATCAAGATTTCTCTTGAAGAGGGTCAGCAAGGTGCTCTGCTTGACATGTATGGGAAGTCTATTCCATAGCATGGGCAGTCTCTGGGTTATGAACCTGTCCATCCAGCATGTTCTGTTAATTGTGGTAATGAGGTTGAGTTCTCTGGAGTGTGTAGTGCAGAGGGATTGGGATTTTTTTAGATGTAGCATTTCTAACAGAGCTGGGTCAGACATGGCTTTGTAAGTCAAGCAGAGATCCCCTCTAAGTAGGCCATATGAGACAGAGAATAGCTGGAGTTTTTTGAGTCTGTCTATATAGGACAAGTGTTTAAGACCTAGGATTCTCTTTGTGAGGTACATTTGCCGTCTCTCCAGTTATTGCAGGTGTCTAGTGACGTACATGCCAAACAGGGCATTGTACTCGGATTGGCCTAATGAGGGAAGAGTAGAGGGAGACAATGACCTCTTTCTTCCTGGATGGAAAACCCTTAGTAATGAGATGTGCCACATAGACGGACTTTCTGACCACAGTGGCAATGTGGTGATCAAAAGAGAGGCTGCTGTCAACCTTTGTTCCCAGATCTCTTACAATGCCTTCTGTGTTCAGTGGACTACCATCAATGTGGTAATTCATGGGAACCGGGTTTTTCCCATAGGGGATGACGACACATTTTTTGGCACTGATATTATGCCCATGGTTCTGACACCAGTTGTTGGTCTCAGTGAGGCTCTTCTGCAGGATGTCAACATTACTTGGAGAGTTAATAATAGCTCCCAACTTGCAATTGTCTGCGAAATTTGCCAGCCAGAGTCCCTTCATATTGGCCTGCACTTAAGAGAAGTAGATACCAAACAGGAGAGGACGCAGGACCAAACCCTGTGGGACTCCACTCGTGACTAGTCGGCAGCCTGACTTGGAGTCAGCTACTTTCACACTGTGGGTTCTATCTGTGAGCCAGTTTGCAACCCACTTAGTGATATAGGGATTGATGCCTAGCTTAGTGAGTTTTTCTATGATTCCTGAGTGGGGAATGATATTGAAAGCCTTGGCCAAATCAAGGTAGGCTGTATGAACCACTTTGCCTTCATCCACAGCTTTGGTGACTGACTCAAAGAAGTCGACCAATTTGAGCAGGCATAATCTACCCTTCACAAAACCAAAAGTACAGTTGTGTACACTTACCATAAATGTAGATGTTCGAGTATATTAACTGTTGCAGTCATTACATTTGGGTAATCTGCTGGCAGGTTGCCCTCAGTCGGCCTGATTAACAAAGTCTTGGGTCCTGTGTCAGTTGCTGTCCCTTCTTGCATGACGTCAGGTCGTCAGGGGTATAAAACATGCAGCCGATGCCATTATATCAGTTTCTTGCCCCAGATGTCAGGTGCCCCCCCCAAGTGGGGAGCAAATAAAATTAAAAACAAAAAAATATACGTCCAACCAAAAGCAAATACACCAAAAAAGGCTTTTAAGCATAGTAAAAGAAAGTAGAGGTATAGTCAGAGAAAAACAGGGGGCTGGAAGGAGGGTAACCAGGACTGCAACAGTGAATACACTCGAACATCTACATGTATGGAAAGTGTACACAACTGTACTATGTTCTTTGTGTTTCACTGTTGCAGTCATTACATTTGGGTAGACTCCCAAAGCTATGGTTGGGAGGAGGAATCTATACAACATTAGGACCAGCTATAAGGCCCTGAAAGACAGCAGTGGCAAAGCCAGCTCTGGATTTAGAGAAAACTGGTAAATCATAATGCTTGGTGAAAGTATGTACAGAAGTCCAGGTAGCAGCTTCTAGAATATCCCTGGTAGGAACACCTCTGAGAAAGGCTGCAGAAGTAGATGCAGCTCTGGCAGAGTGAGATCTGATCCCCGGGGGATAGGTTTTCCATGGTGCTTATAACAGAAATGAATGCAATGGCTTATCCATTTAGAAATGGTTTGTTTTGAAATAGCCTTCTCCTCTGCCCCAGCAGCAAATGGACTAGCAATTGTTCAGATTTTCTTCGAAATTTAGTTCTGTCCAAGTAGAATCTAAGTTGTCTGTGCACATCCAAGGAATGCAGAATCCGTTCCCCTTTGTTCTGTGGATTGGGAAAGAAGGTTGGCAACTGAATGGACTGATTAAGAGCCACACTGGAAACCACCTTAGGCATGAAGGATGGGTTGGTCCTCAGTGATACCCTGTCCACATGAAAGATGATGAAAGGCTCCACTGCCATAAGAGCCTGTAATTCAAATATCCTTCTAGCTGAAGTGATTGCTAAAAGGAAGGCTGTTTTCCAAGAAAGAAATTTTAAGTCAGCAGTAGCAGCTGGCTCGAAAGGAGGTAGAGTGAGCTTTTCCAAAACAAAGTTAAGGTCCCAGGCAGGGGTAGGAGCTCTCCTGGGTGGTCTCAGGTTCTTTGCCCCTCTGAGATACTGCTTAAGCAGGGGATGAGAAAATAGGGGTGGTTCTATGTTATAGTGAGCTGAAATAGCTGAGGCGTGGATTTTAATAGAGGAAAAAGACAGGCCCTTGTGAAGCATCTCAGTAAGTATTGCAAAATCTGAGGTAAATTGGGCGCTGCTGTGTTCATCCCTAAAGACTGGTTCCAGGCACAGAATCTTTTCCATTTGTCAGCATAAGATTTTCTAGTACTAGGTCTTCTCATCTCCAACATAACATCCATCACAGGTTTGCTGAGGGATGCTAAGGGTGAATTTAAGTGATTAACCTGGCTGCAAGGTTCAATGTTGGAAGCTGAGGGTGCAGAATTTGGTTCTCCTGCTGAGACAGCAAGGAAGGTGTCTGAGGCAGGTGCCATGGAGATATTTGTGACACACTACGCAGGAGTGGGTACCAGTGTTGGCATGGCCAGTCTGGAGCAATCAAAATCAATTTTGGTTTGTCCTGTTTGACTTTTAGCAGAACTTTGGAGAGCAGAGGCAGAGGGGGAAAGGCGTAGACTAATAGGTTTTTCCAGCTGAAGGACAGAGCATCCACTTTCCAGGCTTTTTTGTGGGGAGTCCTTGTGCAAAACTTGTCCAACTGGTAGTCCTGGAGGGGGGGGCGGCAAATAGATCTAGGTCTGGGCTCCCACATTTGCTTATCAACATGTTGAAAATCCATGGTTCCAGTTTCCACTCATGTGGGTCCATGAGATTTCTGCTTAGTCCGTCTGCCAGTGTAGGTGCACTTGGTAGCTCAAGGCTGTGTTCCACAATGCCATGGATAGTCTGCAAAGGGAGTAGAAATGTGTACCCCCCTGCTTGTTTATGTACCACATAACCGTGGTGTTGTCTGTCTTTACCATTAGTTGTCCTGGAAGAATGTAGTCCTTGAAGGCTGTCAGAGCATTCTGTACAGCTAACATTTCTTTTTGATTGATATGTAGGTGCATTTGATTTGGGTTCCATTTGCCCTAAATGCACTTCCATGCCAGGTGAGCCCCCCCATGCATAGTCTGATGCATCTGTAGTTAGGGTTTGGGGGGCAGGGGGTAGTGTGAATAGCAGTCCCTTGTTTTGGTGGCAGGCTTCTGCCCACCATAGGAACTCCAGGCGTAGGCAAGGTATAATAGGAATCTTTGTTTCCAGGCTGTGACAATGTTGACTCCATAGACTTTTTAAGTACCACTGTAGTTTCCTTATATGCAGTCTTGCATATGGAATTAGAAGAATGCAGGAGGCCATGAACCCCAAGGCTTGCAGTATTTGTCTTGCAGATAGCAGGGCTTTTGTGGCCACTTGTTTGAAGTAAGTTACCAAATTAATTTGCTTCTCTGGCATGAGTAAAGCCATCTGGGAAGTTGTATTCAAGCTTGCACCCAGGAATGTAATCTGTTGAGAGAGTACCAGTTGTGATTTCTTTTTGTTTATGGTGTACCCCAGACAAGTTTGAACCTTTTTTACTAACACCAGATGATTTAGAAGTATGCCCTGGTTTTCTGCCTGAATTAGACAATTGTCCAGGTATGGATATATTTGAATATTTCTTTGCCTGCAAAATGCAATTACTGGAGTCAGGCACTGTGTGAATACCCTGGGCGCAATAGGCAAGCCAAAGGGCAGTGCAGAGAACTGATAGTGCGTGTAGCCTGCTTTGAAGCATAGGCATCTTCTGCAAGATTCCCTGACTGGGATGTGCAGGTATGCTTCTTTTAAATCTAGAGGTGCCAACCAGGCATCTTTGCCTAGCACAGGAAGTAACTGGTGAAGAGTCAGCATCTTGAATTTTGGAATGTCCAGAAAGGTGCTTAGAGTAGACAGGTCCAGAATTGGATGCCATAATTTGTCTTTTCTGGGTACCAGGAAAAGCCTAGAATAGAAACCTTGTCCTTTATCCTCTTCTGGCACCGGTTGAATAGCCCCCATGTTTAAGAGGGAAAGTGCTTGTTTTTGAGCCTCTGCCCACTGATTTGAGGGCAGGTCTGGCCACCCGTTGGGTGTTGGCAACGTGTGGAAATGAAATCTGTATCCCTGGGACACTATATTTAAAACCCATTTGTCCTGGGTTATGAGTTCCCGGTTTTTTACATGAAGAGCAATCTCCCCCCCCCCAAAGGGGCGGCTAAAAGGTAAGTGCTTGGTAATTTTAAAGGAAAGTCATTGAGACTAATTTACCATAGGGGGGTGTCTTATTTCCAGATTTGGAAGTGGAGGCCCCCCATTGCTTAGTTCTGAGAGTCCCCTGGGACTGAAACCTGGTACTTTTGGTGTGTCTGGATTTGGCTTGAGAGGATCTGGAAGGAGCTGGGAAGGACCAATTCTTAGTAGGCCAGTGCCTACTAAATCTTGGAGTTTGCACTTGTAAGAAATCTTTTACAGTTTGCATAGATTTAGCTTTATCTTCCATCTTTTTTAATACTTCTTCAGCCTTACTGCCAAACAGGCGGTCCTGATTTAAAGGAGCATCCAACAATTTCGCTTTAACATGATCAGGCAGAGATTGTTCCTTAAGCCAAGCATGCCTTCTAAGCACAGACTGAGTAACAGCAGCCCTGCAAGAGGCCTCTAAAGAATCAAAACTACATTGCAAAGTATGTTTTCCAACTTGTTCAGCAGAATGCAATAAATCCTGTAAATCTTTATTTTTCACACAGTCAGAAATTAACATCATTTTCTGTTTAAGCAGTCCAATAATATGCTGTTGATATTTTAACATATGAAATTGGCAGTTTAAAACCCTGATTGCCAAGGTTGCAGAAGTATAAACCTTTTTACCCCATCTAACCAGCATCCCGGAGTATCTATCAGAAGAGGTAGGATTTTTAGCAGTAGAAGCCTTAATGCCCTTGGGCCCCTGAGAAATGGTTTCTGGATCTGCAACAGGATTTTTGAAAAGGAACTTGTGGGACTCAGGAACCTGTAGTATCTGTCAGGTTTACTAGGAGCCAGAGGCAGGGAATCAGGGGCCATAATGGATTCCGAAAACACATCATCAACAATGTCTAGTACAGGAGGTATAGCTAAAGGCCTATGCTGAGGGAGAAGAAGGAAATCCCTAAGCCTCTTTTTTGAATCAAAAAATTCCTGACTTTCCCAGTGGAAATGCTCCCTTAAGGTATGTAAAGTTTCCCCAAAAGAAAAGTCCTGGGGGGGGGGGGGCAGAGGGAATGGAATCCTCTGCATCAGAATCCTCATAAGTAGGTATGGACAAATCCAGGTCATTAGAAGAGTCAGAAGAAACAGAGTCCTGATCAGAAGATTCATAGTCAAGCTCAGCCCTAGGACTCTTAGAAGGGTGGGTGGGGGGTTGACTACCCCTGATTACAGTAATTATATCTTCAGCCATTTTTATCATTTGTTTTTTAGGCATAGGGGCATGAACATGTGGCCTGGGCATCGGTTTTTTAAACAAAGATCGAGATTTAGGCATTAGTATTGAAGGTGGAGTCGGTTTAATATGCAAGTCTGTAGGCCTGAATACACCCTCAGAAGCCAGTGCCTGCACATCGGCTCTGGATCCATCCAAGGTACAGACATCCGCAGGCTCCATAGGTGAAGCATCTCGTGGCATACCGAACTCCGAATGGGTCTCAGTAGAGGCCTGCGAGTCAGAAGTAGCGGGTATCAGGGGCTTCAAAAGCACCTCACTGAGTACCAGCGAACTGGCGACTGGTTGAGGAGAAGCGTCGTCTGCAGTTTTGGACCTTGACGGCCTGTCTCTGTCTTTATCTTTGCATTTTTTTTGGAATCCTGGTAGTTGGATGGATAACCAATGTAATTTCTGGATAATTAAACCAAGAACCAAAATATTTAGAAGCAAAAATGTACCAACGACGGATAGTGTGCTGATTAAATAAAGCACAAAACCGACAGCAAGGTACGTCGTGGTCAGGGCCTAGGCAAGGAATACAGTACAAATGAAAATTTTTATGAGGTATTTGCTTTCCACAAGTAATGCAATTATTAACTTTTACTGACATCGGTAAGGAGCAAGAAAAAGTTTCCCCAACGAGGTACTTAGCTTTAAGTTGAAGACTTCGGCTCTGAAACTCGAAAACGAAAATTTCAGGAGTCGGCCGACTGGCACTTGCGAACTGCTTCTGCTTCGGGCACCGCACGGAAAGAAAGACTGATGTAATGGCTTTGGCTACATGTTTTATACCCCTGACGACCTGACATCATGGAAGAAGGGACAGCGACCGATGCAGGACCCAAGACTTTGTTAATCAGGCCGACTGAGGGCAACCTGCCAGCAGATTACCCAAATGTAATGCCTGCAACAGTGAAATATAAAGAACATCTGTGTGGGATCAAGAGTTTGGAGATTCCCTATATCCTTGTTTATTAGGTCCATGATGATGCATTCCATAGATTTGCATATCAGGCTCATCAGGCTAATGGAGCATAGTTCCCAGGGTCTGTAGTCGCTCCTCCTTTGTGGAGAGGGATGACTGTAACAGTGCAACATTTGGTAGGGACAAAGCCTGAGGTGAGGCTGTGATTGAACAGGGCACACAGGTGAGGTGCCAGTTAACTCTGTAGTTCATGCAGAACACAGCCAGAGATATTGTCAGGTCCCATAGAAGCTGTATTCTTGGCCTTGGACAGTGCTATTTTAACCTGTGCAGCAGTAATACTGGGAGCCTGGCAATCTACTGGTATTGTGATTGGTCCTTTGGGGGGGGGGGGGATAAAGTTGGCATTGAATCTGTTGGCCAGTATACTGGCAATATCTGTTGGCTCAGTATAGGAGGTACCATTGTGCAGCAGCTCAGAGCAAATCTGGGTATAATTTTTCTTTCTGACTAAAGAACAATGTCCCTGATCTAAACTAAATTATTACAACAGAGCTAAGACATGCTTAGATTTCTTCATGAGTCCTTCTGGGTATCCACTGCACAGTACATCTGTGAACAACTCACAACTGGCGGTTATAACTCCAGCAAGACAGAGGGACTCCAAAATGTCCAGCTTCAGTAAAAAAAACTTTTATTGTTGACAATAAAAGTTTCTTTTTACTGAAACTGGCTATTTTGGAGTCCCTCTGTCTTCCTGGATTCATTTTTTTGGTTTTCTTTACTGGGACTTCCTTACCAGAAAGGGTTGGTATTTGTGTTTGTTCTGGCTGTTATAACTGACAATTGACTGTCAACTGACTTCAACTGTCTTCAGCAAGTTCTTTTATAGACTAGCCAAACTGTCACCCCTGTTCCAGTTCTAATTTTCATTTCATATTTTGAAAATCAACCAATAGCTGTTTACTAAAGGTTCCATCCTGTCTTTCAGGTACTGACAGTAACACATTGCAACTGTCAACATTCTGATGACATCACCTGCAGATCAGCTGAATCTGAGATACTTTGCCTTTAGAATCTTTCTTCACAAACATGCAGTTAGAAATGTAAAAGGACACTGTTCAAGTCTTAAAAACATTCTGTACAGATTATAAATTAACATGTAAGAACTTATTTACAATATCATAGCTAGTCATGCTGGCATATAATACACAGGTTAATCTGAAATTATGGACAAAACCTCAACCAGATATGCTAGCACAAATAACAGTGTCTAATTTCTTCACGTCTCCCCCCCTTCGACTCAGGCATAGTTTTCAAGTGACAGGAAATAAAAAGGACCAGTCCTCACATATTATCATCTTTAATCCTTAAAAACAATTAAAACAGTATTGAGCAATCTCTGCTTAGGAGACTTCATCAGATGAAGTCTCCTAAGCAGAGATGAAAGCACATAATACTGTTTTTATTGTTTTCATGAATTAAAGTTGTTCATATGTGAGGACTGGTCCATTTTATTTCCTGTTTTTTGGTCATTTTAGTGCTTTCGGTTCACTTGATAGTTTTCAAGTGACCCTTGAAAAATCGACGCTTGAGAAAAATGGGTCAGTCTGGGAATATCAAACCACTCCTCTCCTGAGCAATCCATTTGCATTGCTATTATAATCCCCATTGCATCGTTCTTCTCCTTCTAAAGAAACTTGGCTGAGCACAGCCACCACCCCACAATCGAAGCATCCATTTGCACAACAAACTCTTCACTATAATCTGTGCTGGCCCACACATGAGTTCCTCCCAAAACTCTCCAAAGCCAACTTTATGCTTCTTAAAACAGAAGTGGCAAACTTCACGACACCTATGCAGACGGACAATAGAGGTATGACTGCTGAATCCTACAAATATGCACTTTATAAGCACTTACACGAGTGCATGGATCGTGCAATCCCTAACAGAACCAAGATACTATCCTCCAAAAAAAGGAAGCCAATCTGGTGGTCCCCTGCCATAAACAAACTCTACAACAGAAGAAAGAAACTGTTGCAGAAAAGAGTAAAATCCCATGATCGGAGAAACTCCCTTGTCAGCCTCAGTAAGAAGATGAGATCCCTCATAAAATCCTCCAAAGCTAGTTACGAAAACAAATCGCTACTGACTCTAAAGACAATCACAAAGCATTCTATAGCTATGTCAAGAATCTCAATGGCAACACTCAGATCTGCTCTGAGTTACAGCACAATGACACTAAATATACAGAACCAACTGATATTACCAACATCCTGGCAGATAGGTTCAGTGCTAACTTTACCCCCTCGTCATCCCCTACAGGGCCCATCTCTATACCAGAAGAATGCAAAGTTCCTGTAATCACGGCTGCACAGGTAAAAAACACACTATCCAAAGCCAAGTACACAGCATCCATGGGACCTGAGAACATCCCAGGCTGTGTTCTACATGAACTACAGAATGAACTGGCACCCCACCTAAGTACCATGTTCAGTCATAGCCTCACCTCAGGCTGTGTGCCCACTGAATGGCGCACAGTGATAGTTATCCCACTCTACAAAGAAGGAACCACCACGGACCCTGGAAACTACTGCCCCATTAGCCTAATGAGCCTGGTCTGCAAGGTTATGGAATGTATCATCATGGAACTTATAAACAATGACACTGGCAATCTCTAAACTCAGGACCTCACCCAGTTTGGGTTTGTAAAAGGCAGATCATGTCTCCTAAACCTGATAGACTACTTTGAAGCAGTCACCAAAGCCATAGATGAGGGTAAGGTGGTTCACACAGCCTATCTAGATCTCGCCAAGGCTTTTGACACCATCCCCCACTCTGGAATTATAGATAAACTCACTAAACTAGGTATAAATCCCTATGTCACAAGATGGGTTGCCAACTGGCTCACTGACAGAACCCACACTGTGAAAGTAGCAGACTCCAAATCCAACTTCAGACCAGTGACAAGTGGAGTACCACAGGGTTCAGTCCTGCGTCCTCTCCTGTTTGGTATCTACTTCTGTGAAGTACAGGCTAACACAGAAGGTCTTTGGCTAATAAAGTTTGCAGATGACTGCAAACTAGGAGCCATAATAAAAACTTTAAAAAATGTAGACATCCTACAAAAGGGCCTCGCTGAGACAGATGCCTGGTGTCAAAGCCATGGCCTCAAGCTCAATGCCAAAAAGTGCATTGTCATCCCTTTTGGTAAAAACTCTGTACCCATGAACTACCGCATAGGAGGTAGTCTACTTAACACCAAAAGTGTGATAAGAGACCTTGGGACACAGGTGGACAGTAGTCTTTCCTTTGATAACCACATCGCCACAGTAGTCAGAAAATCCTTCTACGTGGTACACCTTCACAAAAGGCTTTTCATCCTGGAAAAAAGAGGTCATTTTTCCGCTCTACTCGTCACTCATTAGACCCATTACAGCGTACAATGCCCCTTTTGGTATGTACCTCACAAGACATCTACAACAACGGGAAAGGCCACAGAAATACCTCACAAAGAGGATTACCAGCCTCAAACAGATGCCCTGCGCAGACCGTCTCAAAAAACTGCAGCTTTACTCTGTCGCATATCGCCTACTCAGAGGCGATCTCTGCCTAACACACAAAGCTATGTCAAACCCAGAGCTTTTAGACAAGCTCCACTTAAAGAAATCCCAATCCCTATGAGCTACACACTCTAGGGATCTAAACTTTGTCACCACAATAAACAGAATATGCTGGAGGGATAGATTCCTGTCCCAGAGACTTCCCATACTCTGGAACAAACTACCTATCTATATCAAACAAAGCTCCTCATTAGCACTCTTCAAGAAAAATCTTGATGATTGGATGGGAGAAAAAAAATTCACCCTGGGGATCACTTTTGTGGGTCTGCTCAACAGTGGCACAGGAAAATAATTTTCTTGGGTGGCGAAAGCCAGGGTACCTTTTGGCTAGGCTTATATAGGCCCTAGGGCAAATAGCCTAGTACCTACCTATGAACCTAAGTTTTTGGAATGCTTGTTTGCTATCTGTGGTCCACACTACCTTATCTGAATTATCTTTCCTAGTTAGGTCAATAAGGGGTGCAGCCATTGCACCACAACTGGACATAAATTTTCCCCAGTATTCCATTGTACCTAGAAATGCTCTAACTTGCTTTTTATTAACAGGAACTGGCAGAGCTTGAATAGCTTCAACTTTAACAGGTTCTGGCCTAATCTTACCCCTCCCCACTCTGTGTCCTAAGTAAGTGACCTCTGCCATACCCTCCCAACACTCACTGGTTTTAATGGTTAACTCTGCCCTTTTAAACTGGTCTGCAAATGCCCACAGCATAGTCTTTAATGTAGAGTTTAACCTCTCCTCAAGACCATTAGTCTGGGGATTGTAGGGGTGTTCTTTATATGTTTCACCCCACAACGCTTCCACAAACAGGTCAGCATATCTGATGTGAAGTTGGCACCTTGGTTAGTCAGTATCTCTCTTGGAAAACCTACCCTGCTTAAAATTTCTAGTAAAGCATTTGCTGCCTTTTCTATATCCATATCAACTGCTAAAGGAATATTAGGTATTATAACTAGAATGACAATGAAATCAGTACTGTAGGATAGAAATCCAACATTCAGAAAAATTATCAGACTGATTAGTTATAATTTTATATGACTAAAGAACACTGTCCCTGATCTAAACTAAATTATTACAACAAAGCTAAGGCAGGCGTTTAGTTCTTGGGGAGTCCTTTTGGGTTATCCACTGCACAGTACATGTGTGAACAACTCACAACTAGCTGTTATACCTGACAACTGACTGTTAACTGACTTAATCTGTCTTCAGCAGGCTCTTTTATAGACTAGCTTAACTGTTACAGCTGTTCTAGTTCTAATTTTCATTTCATATTTTGAAAATCAACCAATAGCTGTTTACTAAAAGTTTCTTCCTGTCTTTGGGCTTCTGGCAGTAACACATAGCAACTGTCAACATTCCAATGACATTGCCTGCAGATCTGCTGAATCAGAAATAGTTTGCCTTTAGAATCTTTCTTCACAAACATGTGCAGATAGAAATGTAAAAGGACACTGTTCAAGTCTTTAAAACATTATGTACAAACAGATTATAAATCAACATGTAAGAACTTATTTACAATATCATAGCTAGTCACACTGGCATATAATACACAGGTTAATCTAAAATTATGTACAAAACCAAAACCAGTCATGCTAGCACAAATAACTGTGTCTAATTTCTTCAAATTTTCTATGACTAGAAAATATATGACATCTGATAATTACATGATTATTGCCCTGAGATTAGCAGGAAAACCAATGGAATGCTATTTTATAGTATGAAGGCTGTGCCTTTACAATGAAACAGCTAAACATAGATGCATTCACTGCACTATCCCTGTGATTTTTTTTATAAATTCATGTATGAAGCAGATGTGGTGTCAAGATCCATCACTGACTACTTGACAAGCAGAAAGATGTTCTGGCTACAAGTGATGCAGGCATTTAATCTGGCCTGGTAAAATGTGCACAGATGTAAGAAGCTGAATACTGTCATAGTACTTTTTTGCAATGGTGGCAGAAATAAACTGGCTCTGCTGTAAGAATTTGCAGTGTACATTTTGGATGAAGAAAGGCTCATGACAGCTGCATGTGTGGAACACTTACAGCCACTGCATGCAACACTTCCTAATCATCAAGATATGAAACCATCACCTAAAATATACCCTCCATCATTAGTGGACACCAATGGCAGCTAACATATGCCACTGCTTTGACCTGTTAAAATGAAAATCTCTCTGTGATTATTTTTCACATCTGTAAGCTTTTCAGTTTTAACAACTGATTTTTCTTAAGATGTACATTGTTTGAAAGATGTCACAGTGTTAATGGCTTTCTTTTCCAACAATCACTTTACATCCTATGTGATTCCAGTGCTACTCTCATTAAAGATTCTGCTGAAATTGTTAAATCTGATGCACATTAAGGTTAACTGCTGTAAAACTGCAACCACACTATAAGATGATGGACCAAGGTATCCTCAGCCCCTTCCTCTTAGAAATACAGGCTCTCTTAAAGTTGATAATCTAATGAGTACACAAATGATAACACATCAGGGCATTTAGTCTGTATTACAATTCATCTTTAATATCACTTGAAGTATTGCTCTCTTAAGCTCACCAGCATGTTTATTACTTGTGGAAATATCAAGTGATTCTTTCATCAAGAACCCAAGAAAAATTTTAATGAAGAGTGATCTCCAGCTATTAAGAAAACAACATCCATTTATTCATAGCAGAGATGCTTAAAATGTGAAAAAACTCTTTTCTTAATAAACTACAATCGATGATCTTGAAACAAAGGAAGATGTTGCCTTCTACATATGGCAGGTTAATTGACCATTAGGGTTGGGGATCATTCTATACTTGTATTCTCTTCATTGACTCTGGGCAAACTTAAGGAGTCCTGAAAACCTCTTCATTGTACAAGTTCACTGCATTTCCCTTACTCACCGCTGCAGAACAAATACCAGCTTGAAAATAGTTTTCCTTTCCGCAGTGCAGGTCAACTCATTAAATAGAAACATGTACCTATACCTTCCTGACATAAATACACATCTTACCTACATGCAATCTGTTGTACTACATAAGGTAGCAGTACTGTTACCTACTATATTTACATTGCATTGTTATTTCTTGTAAATTAATTTCCTTGAGTTTTCATCTTATTTAACTGTACTGTGTAATTGTGTAATTGTACACAGTGTTCCATGTGTAATAGACTTGGCTGTGTGTCTCTCTCTCTCTCTATCTCTCTCTCTCTCACACACACACACACACACACACACACACACACACACACACACACACACACACTTACTTACACTGATGTTTTTGCATGTATATAAACAAACCACACACACACACACACACACACACACACACACACACACACACACACACACACACACACACTCATGCACATACACACACTCATTGGCTATTTTGTTTTTAAACACAGAATTCTGAAAATTCAATCTAATTTTCTCTCACCAAACAAAACAATGTACTGTCTGCTTTTATCATTTTGTAGCACACTATTTATTAATATGATGGAAGCAATTAATATACAATTAACAACTGCATTAAAACAATATTGTTGTTGGAACAGTTTGTCATCTGTAAATGAAAGCAACACATGAAAAATATGTCTATGGGATAGAGCCTCTGTGAAAAAGTTCATCTTTTCATCTTTACATTTCAAAACATACATTTTTGCAAATAATTAATTAAACAGTTTATTTATAAGCTCTACATCTAGTGCAGCTAGTCTCAATGTGAAACTGAGAACCATTATTTGAAGAGTAGAATTTGAGCAGTAATCCACAAAGAAGATTAAATCATAGCATCAATTAGGTGTGTAAGTTTTAGTCTAACTAGAGCAGAATGCTCGTTTCTTGGATGATCTTTGTCATATCCTCACACAAATTATGACTTTACTCCTTCTGAAGACCACCTGCACCACTTAAAGTTCTAAACTGATACAGATAGATAGATAGATAGATAGACAGATAGATAGATAGATAGATAGATAGATAGATAGATAGATAGATAGATAGATAGATACAGACATAGATATATGTTACAGTGTTTACAATGGTTTACAGAAATCTGAAATGCGAACAGATAAACTGTAGATCATTGGATTATGAATGTGCTGCCAGATTTTATATGATATTACTCAACTGTTGTAATAGGCTTGTTACAAACAAGAGCAGTAGCTATGTTGATGCTGAGAATTCCTTTAACCTTGGTGTTATTTCCCAATCTGTCACCTTCCTCTCATGTGCGTTCTTCTTCTTCTTTGTTTTACTACTAGTTTTCCTACTCCATTTGCAGAGAATGCTTTAAGTCCAGGCAGAAGAAAGTGAGTATCTGATGTTAAACAGAGAAAACTTAATTTATTTATTTATTTAACCTTTGTTTACTGGGCACACATATTACTAGGCTAGTAGCCTATTTTCAGGGGAAGTCCCAAGTGGTATTCATACTACAAGGGGAAATTTGGCCGGGGGCATCAGGGAACTTCCCCTACTATTTTCTTGCACAGGGACTCTTTTCGTTGTGGTGCTTCCTGCCTTCCAGTCCAGGCACATAGGCAGTTCTAAGAAGTAGGAAGCCGGTCTGAACAAATATGTTGGTCAAAGAAGATAGCGGCAAGGTGATTTTGGATTAAGGTGCTGTTATTTGAATAGCGGATATGCTAGACTTATCCTAGAAGGAATCTCCGGTGAAGAAGAGGTCGAGAGAAGAACATGGTGTGACAGAGATGGTGGGAAAGGCAGTTGAGCCTTTTCAAATGCAGGTCAACATGTTGGGACACAGTAAATATTGATCCTGAAGACTTGTTCCAGCAAAATTTATTTGAGTCAGAAGTTACAACACAAATTTGTTGTTACAACCCTCCAGTTAGGAGGGTCGTGGGATGACAGATTGTTGGTCATGGTGGAAGAAAGTGAGCCAGAAAATGGAAAGGACGTGTCATGGGGAGAAATGACGGATAGGATGCAGAAGGAAGAAGGGCAGCAGAGTTATGATATGCAGGTGGGAAAAATCGGATGCTGACACAGTGAAAGAAGGGATACATGGTAAGAGAGAAGAGAAAGAAGTGAGTTTTAAAACAAAAAGATTGTTTAAGGTTTGAATCAAAAATAGGGAAGATGCTGAAATGGACATTCAGGATTAAACTAAATGAGGTAAGAGCATTTATTCATTTAATAAAGAGACTTTTTGTGACATTATTTTCGAGACTGAGCAGATAATGGAGAAATTTATAGAGGAATATGAGAATAAGAAAAATTGTTCAACATGGAACTTATATGTACTCAAGCTCTTCTTTAGGTGAATTAAGAAAAAAAATATTCAATTCAGAACTGAAGCTGAAAATGAGACTTTGCAAAAGCATTTATCAACTCTTTGTTATGAGGTATTGGATTTATCCAAAGTGTACGATAATAGGGGTTTATGGACTGGGGCATGGGACTGCAATGTGATACTGAAACTGGAAAAATGACAGTATCGTGCATATTCTAAGTATTATTAATGTTGAAGGAGATAAAGCCTTGGCTAGATATTGGGGATGGCCAAAAACATGTTTTTTTTGTGTGGAAAAATGGATCATTAAATTAACAAATGCAATAAAAGACGATATTTTATATGTGGGGGTATAATAATATGGAGAAAATTGTATTAGGGGACTTTAATTGTAATCTAAGACAACAAAACAAGAAGGAATATGATGGTAAATTAGTAAAGGACATTATAAAATATGGACAGTTAAGAATATGGACTCTAGAGTCTTGGACGTATAGAAGAGGAGAAAAAAGAACAGAAACAGATTATTTTTTATTGTCAGAAAATTTAGTAATAATTAAACAAGGAGTAGCATAGACAGGATTTTCAGATGAGAGGGCAATTCAGATTATGGTAAAGGGAAATGTTGATTATATAAAAAATAGGGAAAAGTATAAAAAGAATAAATTAAGTGAAATGGTAGATTAAATGGAGAAAAGATGTTATGAGATTATGGCAAGATCATGTGGAGATGAGAGAATTTTATAAAGACTAGTCAGAATGGTGGTTAAATTTCAAACCGAAATATAAAAAATGCTATGTTGCATAGGAGAAAGAGAAAATATACACGAGAAAAATAAAGTATAAGAATTTAAATAATTTGACTGAATGTCTAGAGAAGCATGATGAAAATTTCTTTATCAGGGAACAGAAACTATATAAATTGAATAAGAAAAACATAGATAATTTATTGTATAAACAAAGATACTTTCAGAAAGGAAAAAATAATTGCACCATATTTAAGTAAAATAATTAAAGAGAATAATAGTGTAATGAGAGAAATGAAAGGTTCTTCAGGCAGAATGTATAATATACAAGAGGATGTTATGAAGATAGTAAAAGAACATATTAGGACATTATTTAAAGAAAAAGACAAGGAAGGAATGGAAGGTAAATGCTTTTTCTGACATGGAGAAAAGGATTTAGAAAAAGATATAAAAAAAGAAGACCTAGAACAGGTACAAAAATTAATGAATTTAGATTCAGCTGCAGGACCAGATGGAACAGAATATAAGATGTATAAAAATTTGACTGTTTTATAAAGGTATTAAATGAATGGTTAAATAAAGTTTTTATGTATAAACAGCTATTTAGAGGTATCATTAGGTTTATATGGAAAAAGGAGAGAAGGGAGAAATACAGAAGTTGGAGACCAATTGTATTAAATAATATGGATTATAAGATTACTATGAAAATATTACAAAAAAGGATGGAAGAAAAAGTAGCTAATGTTGTAAATGAGCATGTGTTTGTTATAAAATATATAACGGTTAAGTGAACGTGCACTTTCACGTAAGTCAGTTAACCGAAGCATGGTACAGTAGGGATAAGGAAATATACCCTTTTTCCCATAGTAGTACGATCTTGGAGTTAGTATATATAAGTAGCGGGAATGTAGGGGGTTCAGGGGAGCTTGCCCCACTGCAAAAATGTGTTTCTCTTTGCCGGACACACCTCTGCTACTTATACATACTAACTCTAAGATCACACTACAGTGGGGAAAAGGGTATATTTCCTTATCCCCACTGTACCTTGCTTTGGTTAACTGATTTATGCAAAAGTATACTTTCGCTTACACGCACTTTCGCTGAAGTGGGTCTCGGCTTTTGAACAAGTGTGTTTTCGAACAAGAGCAGTAGATCCATTTATATATATATATCTATATATATATATATATATATATATATATATATATATATATATATATATATATGTATATATATATATATACACACATACATATATATATATATATATATATATATATATATATATATATACACATATATATATATATATATATATATATATATATATACATATATATATATATATATATATATATATACACACACACACAAGTAAGAGGATTAAAAACTTGAGTATTTCAACATATAAGTATAATATAGCAAAGATTATGATAAATGGATGGTTGAGCAAAGATACAGAGTTACAGAAGGGTATTAGACAATTTTATCCATTGAGTGGCACATTATTTGTATTAGAAATGAATGCAATATCTATGTACATGCATAAGGAGATGGACATTACGAGTTATATTTCTAATGAAGGGATAAAAATGACTGTTTGTTAAATTATGCAGATAATGTTATTATTATAAAAAAAATGCAGCGAGTATTAATGTAGTGATAAACAAATGTAAGAATTTATTTATTCAGGTTGTTTGGCTTGTATTAAACTAAGACAAATAAATGTCAAGGTTTAGGATTTGAGGGGAAGATTGTTGGAGTTAAATTTAATATGGAAAAAGTTAAGATCCTTGCAATAAACTTTGGGAAACAAGAAATTATAGATTCCATATGGAAAGGAAACAGAGGAAATAAAACATGAGTGTGTTTTGGAAGTCTTTTAGGCCTTCCTTTAAAAAGAAAGTTAATTTAATAAATTCTGTACTGCTAGGTAAAACATTTTTTGTAGCCAGTGTCTGTAGTGTTCCATTGAACTTAGAGAAAGCTGTATATAATATAATATTTTCTTTTATTTGGGGATCATGTTTGGACCCTGTGAAGAGAGGGGTGCTATATGTGAAAAAAAAGAAGGTTTAGGGTTAATAAATCCTATAGTGTATATGGCATCATTAAATGCATATACAGTAATGAAATGTTTAAAAGGCAATAAGGTTTCTTTATTACTGAAAATATTAAGTTTGAAATATAAAATGGAATGGTTGACCTTTTTCAGTTCAAAAAAGGAGGAGTTGTAATAAAAAAATGGAAAATTATCAAGATAAGATTATCTTGTGGAAAATAAATGTGAAATAAATTGATAATAAAAGAAAAGAACGGTATGATAAGATTATGGAAAAGTATTACAGGATATAGCCTTGGAAGGATTGCCATAGGCAATTACTTGACCACTTAACCCAAAATAACTTACTTTCCAGCTGTCAACATGGTTTCAGACCTTCACACAGCATTACCACCGCCCTCCTTTCCCTTACAGATTACATTACCAAAAAACGTAACCTTAATAACCTTTCTTCAGCACTATTCATTGACCTGTCTAAAGTATTTGACATGGTCAATCATCAGAGTCTCCTCAACATACTAGAATCACTATTATTTGACGCACCTTCTATAAAATGGTTCAAGTCCTACCTAGATAAAAGACAACAGGCAGTAATTTGGCATAAGACTCTTTCTACCCTCCAACCAGTTAGCCTTGGTGTCCCTCAAGGGTCCATACTAGGACCTCTCCTCTTCTCAATATTTATTAATGACCTTCATCTAGCCATCCCCCAAGCCACATGCATACAATATGCTGATGACTCAACACTTATGTGCTCAGCCAAATCCACATCTGAACTTCTCTCTCTTACCCAGAAAGCATTTAACACAGTTGAACAATGGTTTACACAGTGTTGTCTTCTTTTGAACCCCAAAAAAACTAAACTCCTCCTCTTCAATCCAACTCACAAGTCCTCTCCACTTGATTTCTCAGTTATATCCACTAATGGCACCATTATATCACCCGGCACAACTACCAAACTATTGGGAATCATCATTGATAACAATTTGAACTTTGACATCCATGTCAACAATACAATAAAAACTCACAATAAAAAACGTGGCTCCCTCTATAGAATTAAATCTTACCTTTCTCCCACAGCTAGAAGAACCATAGAACATACTCATCCTCCTCTATGCCTCACCTATTTTTACTAACCTTTCTAAAAATAACCTCAGCAAACTGGAAACTTCCTACAATAACACCGCTAGATTTGCAAAAGGTAACCCTTAAAGAACCCACCACTGCATAAATATAAAGCAGCTTGGATGGCTTGAACTACAAAACATGATTAAATTCCATCAACTAACCATTGCCCATAAAACTGTTTATAAACCTTCCTGTACTCCTAGTCTATCTACCTTCATCACTCCATACATAAATCTGAAATCACTGTGTTCCTCACACAAAAATCTTCTATATACTTCTAAACCTAACAACAAAGCTGGTGAATCTCTCTTCTCTAATGCTGTTGGAAAAACCTGGAATCTTCTCCCCAGCGACCTCTCCTCTCTTCCCTCTCTATCACTCTTCAAAAATAGACTAAAACCCCTACCTTAGAACACACTGGTTGTGCCCCTGTACTAAACCTGACTAGGCTACTATCCACCTGATTAAACATAGCTCTGACTATCCCTCACTACTCATAAACTAGTACATATTATTTTACCTATAAATACACATTTCCGCCCAAACTACACTGTGCCAAGTCTCCCTATACTTTTCCTACTGAAGAATATATTTGTTTTTTTCCTTTTATATTTTGTATATAATTAACCTGTCTCCTCTCTTGACCTTAGCCTTTCAATTTATCTATGTTTTATAACTGCATGTGTATAGTATAAGCATTCTTGCACTACAAGCTTTTTTTATCCTCACAGAATACTATATTTTAACCTGTAATATTTTTTTCTTTATAATTAATGCTGCTATTTAGTCATCTTTTTCTTTTACTTTTGTGGTGATGTACCTGAAATCTGCTTGTTTAATATGAATATTTTCATTTAGTCTTATTTTGTATATTGATTACTAAGTTTTTCATTTATCTGTATTGGAGCTTATCTCCCCGGGCCTCTAATGAAAATGGACATGTATCCAGTTAGACTAGCCCAGTCAACAAATGCAAAATAAAATAAAACAAAAGGAATAAAATATTGAGAAAAGGAATGCTACCACTGCAAGAATGGAAAAATGTAAAGGCCATATAGAGTGTTAGGATTTTTTATGGAGGTTGACCATACAAAAATTACTAGTGAAGGCGAATATGCCATATAGAAGTATAAAAGACAGAGTTTGTTTATATTGTGGTGAATTTGAATCCTATAAGCATGTTTTTTTAGAATGTAAAAGATCTAAAATGTTACAGAAATGATTATAGAGATATAAAATATGTGAAAGGGATTAAAGATGTGAAGAATTTAAACATGGATATGATTGAAATTGGGCTGGGTATTATAGAAATAAAAGTAAGAAAGAGGTTGAAATTCTTGATATAAATGTTTGCTATATTATGACTGATTTGGAACCAGAAAGTTAAAGAAATCATGTTTAATGAAAAATGGGACTTGGGAATGATGCTGAAAAAAATAAGGCTTTGGTTGTGGAAATTGGAGTGGGGGGTCTAAAAAGCAATAATTATGTGTTTTACATGATGAAGCTAATGTAAAAGAAGGATGTGATGCATGACTTGCAAATAGTGTGTGTGTGTGTGTGTGTGTGTGTGTGTGTGTGTGTGTGTATATATACATATATACATATATATATAAATATATATATATATATATATATATATATATATGTATACACATTATATATATACATATATATATATATATATATATATATATATACATATATATATATATATATATATATATATACATATATATATATATATATATATATATACATACACATATATATATATATATATATATATATATATATATCAGCTCGTACAGTTTATCACTGGTGTTCCTCATAGACATTATATATATATATATATATATATATATATATATATATATATATATCTAGTGAATAATTGAAAAAAAATATTTATATGTAATGTAAATAAATAGGAATGTAAATAACTGCTGAATGTATAAATATCTATGGATTATGTCAATAAAGTACCCCTACTATTTTCGATAGGTGCTGTGGGATCTTTTACATCAATGTGAGCTCCCACAAACTCAGACAGATGGGAGTTTTAATTTAATGTCTCATCCAACACGAGGATACACTTAGAAGTGCATCACCCTTGTATGCTGTACTGTAGTGTCAGCAATCCATCTACCTGATGTTGGAATAAAATCCACAGCCTTCTGCATTAAAGGTAAGTGCACTACCAGCTGTGCTACTTACAATGCATCTAGAATGCACCCTATATACTATTGTTTTTAATGCTTTTCTACTTTTTTAGATTGGCAAGTTTGAGGCAGTGGGTGGGGGGGCAAAATTTTGAAAGAGTGACTTTGAATGAGCTAGCAGAGAATTTTGCATAGTTATTCTTTCACTGAAGGAACATATTTGTGTTTCTAATCTTGTATGTTTCACTGCTATGTCATTTGGTCTTCAGGAGAGGCTCAGAAGTTTATACTAGGCTGCTGATCAGGTAAACCATTTGTAGCAGAGCCCTGAGATTCCAGTTTGTCATTACCACATGACATGAATAACTGCTACCTATTTTGTCTCCTTTCAATGATGGTTTGTGGAACCAGACTAGGGCTGTCTTTACATTTTCCCACTCATTCTTCCAGTTTGCAATTAAAGAGGGCCATAGAGCTACTTTGTTTTATATTTAAGGGAAGTCTATTCCATTAAAAGAGTGATTATCTGAAAGAGATATCCATCTCACCAGCAAGACCTATTTAAGTCATTCATCAACAAAACAGCATCTCCTTTGGGAATCCAGGCCAGTGTAGCAAATGTAAACACAGTTATCCATCAAAAAATCATGTTCAAAATGTTACTACTTACTCATAAATATTACGTGCTCATGTATTTACTTATTTATTTATACACGCATAAGCTCATACAGATAAACACATACACAAACATGCACATGCACACATATGGAAGCACTTTACTATCTCGAAATACTGAAATCTCAAATTTCAATCTCTTGAGATGAAAATGCCAAAAGCGCAGTTGAGTGAAACTGCACTTGATCGAATTAGAAGTGTAGAATTCACAGTTGTGGTGGCGTGGTATGTGGGATTTGCTGTGTTTATAAGGTATGGTGTGCTGCGGGATATGGTTTGCCTGCCATTGTGTGGTTATATGTGGAGATTTAGGTAAGTGCTGTTTTTTTAAGGGTTTTGGGTAGGGATTTGAGTGTATGTGAGTGTGTTGGGAAGTTTTAGGTGTAGGTTACAATAGGTAGGTAAGAGTGTGAGAGTGTGTAAGTGTTGAGAGTGGTGGTGTTTGTACGTATGTGGTGAGTGTTTCCGTAAGGGGAATATAGAGTATGTAGTGGTGGGTTAGTGTCTTTGTCATTTTAATGCGACCTCGGAGTTAGTATATATATAAGTAGCTAGGGTGCCCCACATGGGCGGTGCAGAGGGGCTTGCCCCCCTGCTTATATGTAGGATAGGTATGTGTATTTGTGTTGTTGTGTGTGTGTGCTTTGTCTGTTTGTAGTAGTGTGGGGAGGAAGGTGTATGTATGTTTGCGTGGTGGAGGGTGTATTTAAAAGTCGTGATTTTGAATTTTGTGCTTTTGGGGTTTTCGATATTGTGAATGTTCGGCTTATAGTCTCGAGATACTGAAATTCGAGATTTCAGTTTTTCGAGATTATAAAGTGAATCCGCACATACACATACAGAATTTTTCTAGAATATCCTTCAAAAGTGGAAGAAAAGAACAAAACATTGGACATAGTTCAGTTTAATATGGAAATGTTTATTTTATTTCAAATGTGTTTATTCAGCAGTTCTACCCAACACATTTCAAAGACAATTTCATTTGCTGTTATATGCCTTTTTTCGGTTACCAAATCTGTAGTTTCCAGTCTTAAAATACTTGTTCTGTGATTACCCTTACTCCAAAAAGCTGTTTGCAGTGTTTTCTCAGAGTGCTATTACATTTTAGTTAAAACACGACTAGACATCAGCTGTCCCGGCAAAAACAATGTGTCTTGGCAGTCAGGCTGAAGTGAAACTGAATCTCTCTGGCAGTAAAGGCAGTGGAAATCTATGCAATTTGATGGTGATGGTTACACATTTAGAAGTACTGTTATATTTGGTGTTTTCTGGTTGAGTAGAAAATATGAATTTATTTAAAAAAAACATTACTGCTGTTAATATCAGCATAACATCAGTGACAAAGTTCAGTAATGTAGTAATTAAACAAAATATTTTTTCTACTTCAGTAATCACTTTTGTCATGCCACTTGTTATATAATTTATACATACATATATAATTTCAGTAGTGCATCTGTGATATCATAAAACTAACATTTATATAAATGTTTAAAACTACTGTGTTCATGTGTGTGTTGTGTGTATTCCCAAAGAATGTGCACACGTGGACCTGTTTGTGAATTTGTTTGCATGAATCTCTACAGAAAACGCAAACATTTATGAAAATTATTAGAAATATGTATAAATTTCTGTAAAAAGTCACAGGCCAGGTGAATACTGTTATACACATAATCAGAGATTAGAGCATTTTTTTTCTCTAATTCTACAGTGTGCATAAGAGTTAGGGCTCCCAAAATTGACTCCAATATAAACTCCAGTCAATATCTGGTTAAAGTAAATTCCTTACAGTCACGACTACATGGCTCTGTCTGTCTGTATTTCAGCCTACTAATATTTTACAGTAACTTATTTACCCCAGTTAAATAATTGCTGCAAACTTATTAAAATACCTACCCAAGCCTATTAATTAGGTTTAGTGCACAGTCACCCCCATAAGTATATCATTGATAACCCCACTCACAGTTAAATGCTTGATTCCACATACCTTTCCTTAGTCCTCCACTCTCAGCCCTGCAGGGTCAAGCAAGCCCGCTCCGTTCGCTCTGCTCCCCTACCCTGCCCCCAATTCCCTCCCATCTCCACTGTCTCTAACTTTATACATGACAGGCCACTCCTTCCAACCTCTTCATAGGCTCTAAGCCCCCTGACTTCTTCACATCCCACACCCATAACAACTAAAAGCCTCCTACGCCTCACATCATGCACACTCTACTATTAATAACATCCCTAACCTTCTTTAGCCTACTTACTCTCTACCACCTCATTTTTCACAACACCACACTACATCAACTAACCCCAACAAAAATTACAGCATACATAACTCATCCCAAAATAGTTACGCTGATATTTCACCATCACTCTTCATTCACAGAGGCACCACTACTTTCAAGACCAAACTGCATTTTAATATACCTAAAACCAAACAATTATACATCTCATATGCATACTCCATACTTAACTATATTTCATCTACAATCCAAACCACTACCTTCATATTATTATGCCAAAGTGGAGGTATTCATCCAAACCCTGGACCCTCTCCCACCCAACATATTAACAGCTCTACACTACTCAGTGAAAACACCAAAAGACCTTTGCATCGTGACATTAAAAATCCGTAGTATCTGCAACAAAGTAGCAGACTTCCATGCATGGCTTGCACAGTATACACCTGATATAGTTGCTCCAACAGAAACCTGGATAAAACCCCAGATATCTGAATCAGAAACATTTCCCCCTGGATATCAAATATTACAAAAAGATAGACTTCATAAGAAAGGGGGAGGCCTGGCATTAATATATCGTAACCACTTAAACATAGTATCCCACCCAAAAATCATTCTCACTTTCAATAATATGGAAATCCTATTAGCATCACTATTTTTCAACAACCATAATATCTATTGCCACCATCTATATTCCTCCAGGTTCAAATATCCCAACACTGGAAGACTTCCTATCATGGTCTCAGCAGTACATCTCAAATGAAACCATCATCCTCGGTGACACTAATATAAATTGGCTTTAACACAAAGCAACTCCACAAACTCCATCATTCTGTTCAAATTTACACAAATTATATAAACCTCAACACACACAACAAACAATCACACTGAATCCACCCTAGACTGGGTATTAATATCCAACCCACAGCACTACTCCATTCCCAACACCCTAAGTGACCACTTACCATCCCTGATACACAAACTATTAAGCTACATTCCAAGCATTCATTCATACAAATATACCAGAAATCTAGCCAATTTTTGCCAGTCTCACTTTTGCAACCTATTACAAACACTAAACTGGAACCCATTGAAATATCTTCCCTTAGATGAAGCAGTACATTATTTCAATACTGTCTTCCTAGATACCCTTAACTCCATAGTCCCCATAAGAAAAAAAGAGTTAAACATAACCATGTTCCTTGGCTATCTAAATCAACCGAACAACTACTGATTAATAGAGACCGAGCATGGCACAAATGGAGAAAAGATAAGACCCCACCCAACAAAACCGCCTTCAAAATATTTAGAAACAAAGCAAAACAGGCCATTAATCAGGACAAAAAGACTTACTTTTCCCAACAAATAAACACTCACAGTAATAATCCCAGACTTTTCTGGAAATCTGTCAACTCATTACTAAATCCTAGCAGCACCCAAAACTCATCTCGATTTCCAGACAAAAGCCCAGTTGAAATCAGTGAAATATTTAATAAAAACTTTATTGATATTATCCTTACATTAGTAAATGCAGGCAATACCCCAACCCCCATTAACCCATCCATCATACCTCAAAGCAATATCAGCTCCATACCATCTTTTAACTTCCAACCTGTAGCAACCTCTCAAATACAAACATTACTTGGCAAATTGAAACCAGGCTCCTTATCTGCTGATAATATCCCCCCAGAATACCTCAAAATTAGTGCTAAGGCAATATGTTTCCCAGTAAGTATCCTTATAAACAGATCACCTGCAGAACACACAGTCCCCCATCTCTGTAAAAAATCAATAATCACCCCACTTCATAAAGGTGGAAACCCTCATGACCTGATCTAATTTCAGACCCATTTCCATACTGTCCCCTCTATCTAAAATAATGGAAAAATGCATGCACAAACAACTGGTTGAATATCTAACCAGCAACAACCTAGTATCCCCTTCACAACATGGTTTTTGACCATCCCACAGTATCATTACTGCCCTATTCTCCTTCACAAATTATATCTATAATGCCCTAGATAGTAACCTACTTACATCAGTCCTGTTACTGGATCTCTCAAAAGCATTCGACACAGTCTCCCATATCAAACTTATCCAGCAACTCCGCTCACTAGGATGCTCTGATGCCACCCTAACCTGGTTCACTAGTTACTTGGAAAACCGACAGGAATCTGTAAAATGGCTGAATAACCTCTCTAGGTTTCTCCCAAATAACATAGGAGTGCCCCAGGGGTCAGTCTTGGGACCCCTACTATTCAACATTTTTATAAATGACCTAAATAAAGATCCCATTGACTGTACTACCATAAAATACGCAAACGATTCAACCATAATCTGTACCTCCAATAACTTCTCTGACCTCCAAAAGTTAACACAAAAGGCCTTTACATCCACAATCACAGCTATTACTTAACCCTAATAAATCTAAACTACTCATCTTTGCATCTAAACCTGTTCCCACAGACTTTATTATATTCTCCAAAAACAAAATCCCAATAGAGTTAGTAAATCAGGCCAAACTGCTAGGAATTACTATTGACAGCAAACTTAGCTTTGACTTGCATATTAATAACACAATACAAAAGACTCACTTCAAATTAGGCAAACTTTACAGAAACGAACAATACTTAGACAAATCCATCTAAATAAAACTTTTAAAAAGTCTTCTCCTTCCAACCTTACTATATGGGTCTCCTATCTCCAACAATCTCCACAACTCTTTGCAACACAAACTACAGTCCTGTTATTATAAGATTGTAAAATTTGAATCAGCCCAACCAAATCGCATCCACCATTACCAGGCCATTAAAGAACTAAACTGGCTAGAATTTGCACATTACCTACATTGCACACAACTTACCTTTGCCCATAAACTCATTTCTAAACCCGAGTTTTGCCCTTCCGTGAAAAATATCATTGAACCTTACTTCCCATCCAAAAATCTATGCTCTAACAACAAACACCTACTTAAACTACCAAAACCTAGTAAAAGAGCAGGTAGCTGCCTCTATTCCCATTCTGTAAATAAGCTGTGGAACACCCTCCCATCATCACTTACAGAATTAGACAACATAATCTCCTTAAAAAGAAAACTAAAACATCCCACTGATAACCCGAGCTGCACATGCAACACATATCCACAGCCTCCTTAATCTAGCAAAACTGTTTCACCTAGCAAATATACTTGTGTATATGTTATGCTGTTACACTATACTATCCCTAATCTTCAGTATCATATTCCACACATCAATACAACCATCTTAACACATTTTCTTTTCTCTGTCACTTTCTACTTTCAATACTACCATTAAATATATGCCACATATAATCTACTTATTCCCCCTCCCTAGCTTTAAGATTCTAACTATATCTGTCTTACCTTTAAGTTTAACTCTCTAATTATTTCCCTTTTCCTACCCCCCCAAAAAAAATTGCTGTATTGTTAAATATTTCTAACTGTATAATTTTCCTACATGTATTGTTCCATCATTACTGTATTGTGCCTTTTTATAACATATTTGCTGTTTAGATCGTTTTCTGTATTATTTCACTTACTTTATAATTATAATTTTGTTTCCATACAAATTCATGTAATGATTTTCATGTAACTTGAAGCTTTTCTTCCCGGGCCTCCACTGAAAATGGGTCTCAAGCCCAGTGGACTTTCCCGGTCAACAAATGTCAATAAATAAATAATAAATAAATAATAATGCAGGCTACTGCTAATGCAGAAATGTCAATAAAGCCAAGTCCACAGACTCAAACCTATATCTTGTTTATTTTTAGCAGATAGTCAATGTAGCTTCATAGCTGCTCTTTAGTATAAATGAAATAAATACTCGTTGCTTGTAAAGTAGATCTCAACTGATAATGCCCTAGCAATGCAACTTGTCACTAAAACAAATGCGAACAATACCCCAGCACTCACAATATACTATACTACAGTTCCATTTGTTGAAAATACAATTTCGACAGCTTAAACAGTAGCATGTAAGATGCCTAAGGAAAACAATTTGCAAAACTGTTGAACTACAGTAACTGCAGTGGTCTATCTTGTGAATCCTTAACCATCAACATATTTGAGGCAATGTGTGGGTGACAGAAAACTGGAGTATAGATCATACAAAACAAATTTTCTTGTACAGAATACTGAGCATTTACCCAACATGATGGTTTCTGCTCTGTAGAATTCCTTGCCGAATGTATGTTTGTAATCAGGGATAAAAATATTCCTGGGTGACACACCTGTCAACTGTCCAGATTTGCACAGAATGTCCAGATTCTTTGCCTTATATTCTTTGTCCTCATGTAATTTGTGGTTATCTGGATTTTTGAGGCAAATCAGTGAGGAATGAATTCACTATATAATGACAGACAGTGTTTCAGACTTCATATTCTTCAGAAAATGCATGGTATCACAAGATCTTTTATTTTAGCAACTTTCTAAGTTTATAAGAGCAATATTTAAAAATTGCCCCTATTTTTATGGCTTTGTTCCCCCATTATTTTTGGCTTTCTCCAGATGTTTTGTTCCAACAGGTTGAGAGCTATGTTGAGTGATTAAGGCAAAATTATGTGTATTTATACCTCCTACTACCAAGACACAAAGCAAACATCATGATATAATTAGACCTCATGCTTCCTACTAGCATTGTATTAGCAACACGTTACACAAGTCTTGCCAAATCCACATTTGAACCAGTAAAATCCTTCAATGATGACATGGTGCCTAATACTCTTTAAATCCACTTGGAAAATTCTATACCATAGGTAAATTATGAAAATATAACCATTCTAATAAGATATGTAGTGATCTAAGGCTCCTAAATGTTTTCATTGTATAAAGTAATAAAAAAACACTCCATGGACAGTCCGGAGCTAAAAACGAATCGGTTTTATTCCAGTTTACTTGCACACAAGTTACAAAACATGACTAAGTGCTTTCACCTACCATAGGTATCATCAGAGTCATATTTCAATCACAAATTACACCCTTTTTATAGCCAACTCACTACGTAACTTCCTAATATTCAAATACCATAACCTGCCATGCAGATCATACAATTAAACAAAGAATCAAGCAAAATATCATGCTAAATACTATTTAAAATACAGTAGTAAAAAACTAAATTGTTGAATAATTTATCTCATAACTGATACTAAGTAGTTCTTTTTCTTTCGGCTTTAGGGGTTGCCACAGCAGAACTCCGGTCTGCTAATGATTGGCAGTAGATTTTTACAGTGCCAGCCTGAAGTCCAACCTTCAATGAAGGCTCGCCCATTCATGCATGTCTTTCGAACGCCACTCGACTGCAGGGAGGATATGCAGAATCCACAAAGAAGGCGCTCCAGCCGAGAATCGAACAGGAGAACCTCTTGCTGTGAGGTGACAACACTACCGCTGCACCACCGCGGCTTCATAACTGATACTAAGTTATCATATTAAAATAATAAGTCCCAAAGCAGGAAGCATACATACATACCAAACAGGTGCAAATACCTTGGAATTAATGCATACAGTACAGTACCTATAGACCATGTATAAAAATACAAATAAAACAAAGGAAAAAAATAAAAGCTATTTTATCTTGTTTAATTTACTTTATTTTATTTCATTTATGTAGGATATTGTGTATTACTATATTATACTATCTGAACTAACATTCTTTCCTTTTTTTGCTTTAAAATAGAGGAAATGGAAATATGTTCATGAATTCCCGGCTCAACCCTAACATTTAATCTCAAATGCCATTTAGTTTCTTTAATTTCAATGTCCAGCTTAGGGTCACCCCCTCTTTCATCTTTGAAAACTCGGTCAATAACAAAAAAATATAAACCTTTTAAAGTTGTTACAGTTAATACTATGCACGTATAAAGCACTAGTTAGTTTCCTATTTCTGATATCTCTAGTGTGCTCCATTATCCTATTCCTTCAACCTCCTCATGGTTTTGCCCACATAAAATCATGGACAGCTGGTACATGTTGCCAAGTAAAAAACATATCAGTGTTACAGTTACACCAACCAGGACATTGGAGGTTCCTATGGAAGCCAGCAATTTCTACATACAGTCCATCATTCATGAACTTGCACCAATTGATCGCCCTACATTTACTCATCTGAGACCTATACTTCTTATCCACTCTCTTGCCCTGTGTTTCCAACAATTCCTTAACATTATGTCCTTTACTATAGGCTACTTTAGGCTTACAACCTAACTTTAACTTGAAATAAGCATCAAATACACCGACCCAAATAGTGTTTAATTTAGTTACCATTTGAGGTGTTACTTGATTATACTGCACAACCATAACATCACCACCAGGAGCAATCTGGCCTCTGTCATTCACCACCCAATATGTTGTATTCAAAATAGGTGTAAACGTAGTTCCTTTGTTAATTTCATTCATAATGTTAAAAAGAAGACATGTAGGGTATCCCCTGGTCTTAAACATCTCAATAAGTTTATCCGTTTCTTGATGGTATAATGAATCGTCGCTAATCAAACACGAGATTCTAACCATCTGACCCTTAACCATGCTTCTTTTTTTTGATGTGTCGGGTGACAGCTGTCAAATTGCAAAAGTGTATTAGAATAGCTCTCTTTTCTATAAATAGTAGATTGCAAGTTACCCATTTCCTTAACCAATTGGATATCCAAAAAGTTAATTCTTGTTGCATGCAATTTGAAGGTGAATCTCAAATAATGTGTTGTAGTATTCAGATATTCTACAATTAAACATTTAACTTTTACCTTCCATGGCTTAGGGGGCCTGCAGTATACATTCCATCCCATGACATCCCTTTTCTGCTAGATCATTCAATTACATGTGAGACAGTTCTAAGGTAGTCCTCTTAACAACAGTATTTAGCGAAGGTCTCCTTACCCCAGACTGAACATCTCATTCTCCATCCTCCACATAACTGACTTACAAGTGCTTCACTCTTTTTTTAGGTTAGGGGTGGGAGTTACTTGTACTCAACTGCTAGAATGTTACCTCTTCACAATAATCTTCAGTTAAGAAATCCAGTTAAGAAATACTGCTACTCTGCCATTGGCATTGATGTGAGGAAATCAATGCAATGTTATACCAAAGCTTTTATTGCTTGAAAACACACTTTAAAGTTATGCAACTGTGTCTTAGTTCATCAGAAAGTAAAGCTGTGAGTTTTGGTGACAATCTCAGAAAGATTTTTTTTTTTTTAGCAGGTTCCTGTGCTGTTCTGGCATTATTTACTGGGTTACTGTTTCTCTCTTAAGTTCATTATCCCACAGTCCAGTACTGCATATTGTTGTCAGTTGGTAGGACAGTATTTATTATTCCCTACCAGCCCAATGACACCAGCTTCACACATATTGGTATGCAAGTTTGGGGGAAGGAGTGGACATGACAGATCCTATTGTAACTAACAGCATGTGAGTTGACTTGGTTTGTCCAATCCTATGTCAAAGTCTAGTGTTTGCAAGGGGCATGGCTGTGAAATTCTGTGAGCAATATAAACCTTCAGATGTTCCTGCCCCCCCCAGCAATTAGGCACTTGTGCATATTTCTCCTGTCATCACTGGGAAAACTGGTACAAAATGAGTTCCCAAGATATGGTTCCACTCATCACCATTGAGTAAAATGAGCAGGTAAAGCATTATTCCTGTGCACCTGCATGGCAGCAGGTACCTCAGCTGATTATTTAACTCAGTCACTTGGGTCAAAGTCAGGAGTTCATCTATGCTAAAGGAGCTTAATCACATTAAAGGTTCTACCAATTCTTTGCAATGTATGGACTTAATATTTATTCTTTTGATATCACAATCATAAGTTAACCATTTCCACTACAAGACTGGGCATCATTATTGACAATCAACTATGAATCAACATTCATATAATCTTGGGCCTGCCTAAAGCCAGTCAGAAATCAGGTCACCTATATAGGTTTAAAAGACATCTGCGACTGAGTGTTAGATGAGCCAAAGCTTCTATGTTTTTGCTACTTGCACTTCTGTATATTACACATGTATTAACAGGTCTTATAATCATGTAGGCCCAATGAGCAGTACAGTAGGATATTCAGGTTGTTGGAGAGACATCTCGGAAGAATATATAATTGCATTTGACTTCAGAACCTGAAATGGCTGTATTTTAGTCAAAATCACTCTCTTTTAAAATAAAATTTGCCTATAGTCAATTGTACATATCAGAATGTCTTGCCATGTTCAAACTTCTGCCCTGGCATGAACCATATCATAATATTCAATCCTCTATCAGATGATCAATAAACATTTCCAAATGTACAGACTGATACTGTAATACTTTAACTGTTCTGGAAACCTATGGAATTAGCCCCCTAATCTGCTAAGGTACATGTCTAGCAAAAGAGTGAACAGAAATCAAACACTACATTATCAGACAGAATATGAATTATAATGTAAAAGGTTTAATTTTCTTCACTGTTATTATCTTTAGTTATCTTTTGTTGTGATTTCTGTAACTTAGTTGAGTAATCTAACTGGGGTGACCACGGTGGTGCAGCGGTTAGTGTTGTCGCCTCACAGCAAGAGGTTCACCGGTTTGATCCTTAGCTGAGGTGCCTTCTGTGTGGAGTCTGCATGTCCTCCCTGTGGTCATGTGGGTTTCCTCCAGGTGCTCCGGTTTCCTCCCACATCCCAAAGACATGCTGAAGGTGGATTGGACACTCTAAATTGGCTCTAGGTGTGAGTGTGTGCATGTGTGTGTCTTCTGTAGAAGGTTGGGAGCTGGGCTGGCAACTCAACACTATAAAACTCTCCTGCCAATCATGAGCGGATGGGTGATCCGCTGTGGCAACCCTTAACTGGGAAAAGCCGAAAGAAGAAGAAGAAGAAGTTGAGTAAAATAACCATATCAGTCAGGCAGTTCATTCATTTTTGTACGATGAATTATACAATTTTATGCTCATTCTTAATAATAGTTTTGTCAGCTTTACCAAACTTCAATTTTATCTGGAGCTTTTCTCCATTTGGCAACCACTAGTTAACAAAAATATATAAAACTTCCCAATTGGACGTCACTTTGTTTTTACACTCACAAACAAATAGACACACACATAGATAAATCATACCTCCCAACTGTCCAGATTTTCACAGAATGTCCAGACCTTTGCCTCATAGTTTTGGTCAGTTCCTCATAATTTTTTGGGGTAACTCACTGAGGACTGCAGTCACTAAATTATGCCACATATGCCAGTTTTGGAATTCAAACCCTTCAGAAAATGCATGCTAATAGAAAAGCTGCTATTCTTGCAACTTTCTATGTTTATACAGACGAAATTTAAAATCTGTCACTATTTTTGAGCCTTTGCCCCAATCCCCATTGGTGTAAGCTTTGTCCAGTTTTCTTGTGCTAAGAGGATGAGGGATATGAGATAACTATAAACACACACACACACACACACACACACACACACATATATATATATATATATATATATATATATATATATATAGATAGATAGATAGATACACACACACACACACACACACATATATATATATAGAGAGAGAGACAGACAGACAGACAGACATACACAGACACAATACCCTTGCACACAAACATTCTCATGTACATAAAGATAGTGCTAATTCTTAAGCTGTATATTTTGCACCATATGAATATACTTAGATCACATTTAACCTGCTGCAAATCCTACAAGTTATTTTCCATTGCTGTTACTCTGCAAGTATTTTCAAATTCAGTTATATGCTGCATTTTAATTTTTCTGCCACTATGCTAGAAAATATATCATTCTTAGGCAGGAAGCTGCTTAGATCTGTATTACTACAGACTGATCACATTGTTAAATAAATGTAAGAAAAGACCATACAGATATTGTAGACTAGGAAGCAGTTAATTTTTAACCAACACCAATGCAGTTATGTTATCTACAAATGAATGCTTTTATAAGAAGAGATGTGTATGCCTCCTGTAAGTCATCTGCCATTTACAGCCAATGTACAATACATTTTTTCTTTCACATTTTGTTGCCTTTGTTCAGGTTAAATTCGTATTATTTCTAGGTTACCTGGACAATATATTATTCCCCACAACCAGAAACTTCTTACCTCACTACTCCTATTTGTTTTTGCTAGTGGTAGGCTTTGTTTCAAACTCAATAGCAGAGACATCAATAAACACACTGAATATGAAAATGTCTCCCTCTAACCATACTTGAAAATGACTTCCTTCAGCCATGAATAAAGACAAAACAGACAGAACAGTTTTATTTTTCTTCAAAATACTGTTGCTACGACAGTATTTGCTTCTCATCTTTACCTTTGTTACATTAATACAATATCACTCTCAAATAACAGTAATGCACAGCAGTCATTGTGTAAAAATATGTGCTCTATATATATTCTGAGCTTTAAAAACATCCCTTCCCTATACTTCCAAGGTTATTTCTATGAAAAGCATACTTTAGTTTAACAAAAGAAAGTAAGGAAAAAAATAATTTTCTGTTTTCTCATAATTTAATCTGCAGTCAGGTTTGCAAGCATTATTACTGTTAACACTTTTATTTCACTAAGTCAGAAGACATTCTATTGGTTGATTTCACAGCCAACAGTTTGCAATATCAGCACCTTTGTCAATAGCTTATATCAACAAGTGCTGAACGCTGTTTTCTTACACTGGAGCTGAGTAATGAAAACTTACCTTTTATAAAAAAAGAAAGGATATTGTACTGATGGAATGATAGAAGTAATAAAAATCTCCAGAAAGCCATCATCACTGAAGAGAGAATTATATGTTTCTATCTTGTTTACTTATCTCACTGTCTTAGCTTTTAAAATTAATGTATTTTGTACTTGTGTAGCATTACAACAGAAGCTTTCCATGCAATATTTTAAGCATTAAATAATGTCAGAAAGCCGCAGTGTAGAAGTTTGAGTCAAACTGCATTTTTAACACGTTTTAATGAAAGACCAGAGAACTGGATTATATAAATGAAACAGTAAAAATACTAAAAAGTTAAAAAAGTGTTTTCACCATCCTAAGAACATGCAGTTCCAAAAAATGAAGACGATATAGAAAGAACATCAATTCTAGGAGCTCAACAACAGAATGTGGCCTTGACACAAAAAGGTGGATATACTGTAACGTCAGCTCTATCTCTGAATCAGTGAGGTAAGGAACAGTTCTAAGTAAGTGGATGCATTATATTCCTATGCTTTAGTTGTTTAACTCATTTTGTTCATTGATATAAATAATTGACATTTTCTTTAATATGTTTATATAAACACACACACACACACAAACACAAAACACACTCACAGACACACAGTAGCATCATCTAGTCCCCAGCGCTGCCCTACAAACTGTTACACCCCAGCTCTAAGCTAAGCAAAGGAAAAAAAAAGGTCCATTCCTCAATCTCCTCATCTCACCTTTCACCTGAGCAGCACCAGGTCCATTTATGTGTTTATGTGCCCCTTTCCGATAATGATATGAATACCAGCACTGTACTGCCAACCAACCAACTGGCATATGTTGACTGAGCATCCTAGCACATTTGGTTGTGGGAAGCTGCCTCTGCTTCCTCCACAACAGCAACTATTCTGCTCAACAGATGAATTTGTGAGAGCTGTACAATTTTTTTGTATATTAAACTTGTCAAGATGCCATTTTTTTCAGACTAAGCTTCATTTCCCAAGTTATATGAAACCTCAGTGGTTGCTTACAAAAGTAAGCTTGCTATGTGGGGCAAAGGCAAACAACCATTGTAAAAGAATTTGCTTTACTTTTTAACTAACAGCTCCATCTCAACAACTGACATTTTTGACATGGTGAGTATATATATATATATATATATATATATATATATATATATATATATATATATATACATATATATACATATATATATATATATATATATATATATATATTTATACAGTGGATATAAAAAGTTTACACACCCCTGTTAAAATGCCAGGTTTTTGTGATATAAAAAAATGAGCCCACAATAAATAATTTCAAAACTTTTCGTACCTTTAATGTGACCTATAACCTGAATAATTCAATTAAAAAACAAACAAATCTATTAGGGGAAAATATAAAAAATAAAAAAATGTAGAATAAGCTGGTTGCATAAGCATGCACACCCTTAAATTAATACTTCTTCGTTAGGGGTGTATAAACTTTTTATATCCACTTTATATATATATATATATATATATATATATATATATATATATATATATATATATATATATATATATATGTGTGTGTGTGTGTGTGCGTGTTTGTGTATGAAAACATTTGTATTTAGTTAGTTAGCTACTTAATAAACAACAGAAATACATTTTCCAGACTTTTATAATCTATAATAACTGATGATGAAAAGTTAGGTTTTGTAACTGCAGACAAAAGTTTTGGCCCAGTAACAAAGAACATCCATCTATACCTGTTATACATAGGGGCAACTATATTCTGATAGGTACTAGAGCAATATGCAATCTGTTTCTGACATGCACTGCACCTGCATATAACATTGATGTGTTCACTGTTTCCCATTAATGAAGTTCCAAACTTTGAGTAATTTTTATCATTAACAGATGAAGGTGTTGTTGGAAAAACAAAGACATTGATATTAACAAATAGTGAAGACATCTGGAGAAAGCATGAACTATTGCTTTCGAGATAAGCCCTGTCCTCACTCCTTTTTTAAATTTTATTTCTTATTTTAACATTCCCTAATATCTACTGCATGTTAACTTACTGTTTTTGCATGTTTAATGGGCATTTAGAATGCATATCAGACACTTAGTTAGATGTATCTTCCTACATATATTTTAATCTCTTCAAGTCTAACATGCACCAGGCAGTACCTCTATTCTTTCTTAAAATATTAGTTAGGTTCCTATATTCTTCTTGTTGAAATGTATACAGAATCTAATAGTTATTCATTAAATCCAGTAAAATGTTATTCATTTAAGGGACACCTATGCCCAAAGCAAACTTTTCCCCAAAGTATATTTGCCTCGCTATACAAAAGCATGACTCGACTGCATCTTCCCCTCTGTGGCACTTGTAGCATAATTACCTTCTTCAGTTTATACAATGCTGGAGCTGAATTAAATCTCATGATTCTTTTAGAAATGTGTCTCTCTCTAACCCATACATACATAATTTCACCAATCATATTTGAATGTTTTTGTCTTGAAAAGCATAAATAGCACTGTGCTAGCAGATCTTTCCAATAAGTTCATAAAACTACTCAGCTTTTTGTAGTCTAAACATTAAGAGTCTTGATTAACTACTCACAGCAACTTCATTAATTAGATGATCTCTGCAAGCCAAGAAATATGACTTTCTAGGGTTTACTGACGGATGAAAGAAGGGAGGAAGACTGAACCTCACATTCAAAATAAATAAATTAAATTAAAAATATGTCATCTCATCTCTTTATATTTCTGTAAGAGTCACTGCAAACCAGCCATTGACCAGATTACTTAGGATACTCAGAATTAACAACATTTTTCACTACTTCCATTCCAAATGAATGCAATTATAATCAGACTATGCAGACAAGGGTGCATTAATTTCATGATGTGTGCCTTCTCAGTGCATTTTGGGCAAAAAGTAGCTTTTGGAATAAAAATGATAACATGAGGATGTCTTCCTATAAGATTCTTAAGGGATATAAGAAAATTAAAAAAAATTAAAATAACTACTATTGTGCAACACACAGGCTTGGATTGGATAAAACTTCACAAAAAGATAATAAAACATGCGTATGTGCACACATACGCACACACACACACACACACACACACACACACACACATATATATATATATATATATATATATATAAAACAACTTCTTCAATTCTACTTTTTTAATTATTGCTTTAAAAACATTATCAGCATTTGTTAGATATTCGTCTGTCATCAAGTTGGTGCTTGTATTTAATGGTGGGTTGTTTATGAAATTGTTGAGTTCTGGTCATAAGACTACAGCTGCATATAACATATTCTTGTCAATTTGTACTTCTTAGTGTAGCATAACACTCTCTTAGCAATGAGTTTAAGTTCTCTGGTGTAATATTTTGCAAGTATATGTAGTGTTTTTGTTTGTTTATTTTTCACTTGTTTTCAAATATGTTTTATGACCCACATTGTTTGTTTTCTTACATTTCTCTATTCTTTCTTTCTTTCTCTTCTAATGCTTGTAGTTCTACGGGTATTTTACTGGCTTTATTGACTTGCTGTTGTTTTTTTTATCAGTTTTGATATTTAGCCTTTTTTAGGAGTGCAGCTAGTAATATTGTCCTTATTTCAGTAGGAATTTTATGGTGCTGCACCTGTTGCTGGATTTGAAGTATATGCTTGCTGCCCGAGACATGATTTTCTGTCAGTGATATGCTGTTAAACATTTCTTAACAGACTTCAACTGTTGAAACTTTAGCAGAATGTTCTTGGTTTGCTTCATATTTTTGTTTTGTGCAATATTTTTTTCATAAAGTAATGGTTATGGTAAGACCCACAGCTGTTTGGCTCATATAGCACCTACTGCTGCTTCCTGTTCTGGACCCTCTCAATTACAATTGAAGAGAAAAAAAAAGGTCCACACTATAGCTGGCAGAACCCATTTCTGTGCCCTGCCCTTCAATTTAAACCAGAACTGCAGAGCAACAAAAAGAACTTTGCCAACTTTTAAAACTGTACTTCCTTTTATACCACTCATGAAGTGTTAAAGTGCTTTTGTACGACACAAATGAAACTAGGAATTGCACTGGCATTCCCTGATCGTACTTCCTAGCACCTTGCACCCAGGGCGAATGCCCACTCTGCAACACCATAGCTACATTACAGGTCACAGTTAATGGAGGTGTGTACATTATGTTAAGGTGCTAGTGAAATGTGCAACAGTTTCAGTAGTTCCTTTCTTCCAGTGGATTGCTGTTCTCTTACCGTTACCTTTTTGTTCTATTAGCAACACTATGATTTCTTTTGTAAGGTAGTGTTGAGTCATCAGTGTGCTCATAAGATAAGTGGAAAACCATAGCTTTAGTCTGTTGGTGACTCTTCATTTTTTCTTCATTTCCATAGTAACAGCATTTTTAAAATAGGTTTTGGTAGTCAATGTTCTTTGATGTGTGTGTGTGTGTGTGTGTGTGTGTGTGTGTGTGTGTGTGTGTGTGTGTGTGTGTGTGTGTGTGTGTCACATGACATGGACATCGGCATTCATTTTGCAAAGGAGGAAGTATGACTGAAAGAAACTGCAAATGATTTAGTAGAAAAGCAAAAAAATATATATTATACACACACATATGTGTGTGTCTGTGTATGTGTGTGTGAATATATATATATATATATATATATATATATATATATATATATATATATAAAAGAGTACAGGAAAACCAGGGACATTCTGTAAAAGTATGGACAGCTGACAGGTATGGTTACTGGCAATACAGTCAGTTATGTTGCTGGTAAGTATAAGTCACCAGTCCAGACTTTAGAAAAATGGCCCTGATATTGTTTGTATGTATTTTTTTCCTGTCCCACATAAAATCATTTATGTGGGTCGGAAGGAACACATTTCAATAGAGAGCTTGCCACTCATACACACTATAGTGGTTGGCTTGTTTCTATTGGGAAATGCACATGCTAATATGGGCATACCAAGTGGGCTGTCCAAACAACATGCACATTTTTGAATGTTAATGAACTTAAATGGTACAATTAGCATTATATATGCATCACTACCATAACTGTGCAACATGATTTTGCAGTCCATTGTAAAAACCATAAAGTACTTGTGTCTTATGACCCACTAGCATCTCATTAAACTCCCTACATTTTGTTTCTTAATTTTGGTGCCTTGAGTATGCTGTTTGCACCTTGGTATATGTTATCTGCAATTCAAACAATAAGTCTCTGCACCTTAGGTAAGCCTATTATGTATTCCTAAAATTCAGTCCTTACCTGAATTTCCACAATCACCAGTAAAAGGTGTGTCAGTATTGCTTACATCTGAGCATTTATTTATAAAGGCACACATATAACTCCCATTTCTACATCTCAATGCATGGGTGCCATTTAATGATCTTGGCACTTTTACTGTTGCTCTCTAGTTTCTTTAATAAATGTTTAGAATCACTAGCCACTGATCAATTCATCCAGGGGTATAAAATAACAAGTAACAGGAAAGTAAGTGTACATTCCCACTGAGCTCCTAAGTACATTTAACCTTCTCCACCTCCTAGGAGAGCTGAGCAGACCATGCACATTTATTCTATCTCTTATAGGCTTCACCAGTGCTAGGGTGTCAAATCAATCAACATTGTCTAGGTCACAGTCAGGCCTCCATCCTGCTAGATAGATTATGGAGCCAGGCTGTTATGCAATATTCCAAAAGTAGTCCTGATAGCTTGTTTTGAAAAAGAAACTTGGATTATAGGTTTGTACCATCTATGCTGTCATCACATCCGCGGTGGTGCAGCGGTAGCATTGTTGCCTCACAGCAAGAGGATGTCCCATTCAATTCTCGGCTGGCGTGTGTGGGGTGCCTTCTGTGTGGAGTCTGCATGTCCTCCCCACGGTTGGCTGGGCATTCGAAAGACATGTGTAAATGGGCGTGCCTTCGTTGAAGGTTGAACATCGAGCTGGCACCTCAGCATTCGTGAAAATCTACTGCCAATCATTAGTGGACCGGAGTTCCGCTGTGGCAACCCCTAACCGGGAAAAGCCAAAAGACAACAACAACAACCATCTACGCTGTCATAAATCTTATTACTTCTGTTGACTGGTTAACAAGACTTTGGGCCTGACATCAAAAGACCTGCTCTCAGTGTATCTCACTTACTACACTGTATTATACTACAGTAAGTAACTTGCACTGACAGCATGTCTTTTGGTATAAGTCACAGTTATAAGCCTATTTATAATCAGGCCTTACACCCAGATGAGTCACTTATACCAAGAATGTGTCTTTTGATATTGGGGCATGCGTACACAGGAGTAAGGCACTTTGACAACTCATTTGGAATCTGGCCCTTTATTTCAAACCCAAATATGGTTTGCTATTATTTAATTAAAAAATATGCATTGTGATCAAATATCCTGTTACAACCTTAAATCCAATTGAAAAGACACTTAAATATTTTATCCAGTTGGTAAATTCAATCTGATATTCAAAATTAAATGAAATCATGCCATTCATAGCTGAACCGGATAACAAAATGATAAAAAAGCAGTAAAGACTGCAGCCAAAGAGTTGAAGATCTCAGAAAGAAACTGAAGGCACTTGAAGTGAAGGCACCTATATTAATCAATACTGATGACTTTGACTATAGCAATCTGCATGGGTATAGTGTTGTTACAAGAGCATTCCCCCCAAGGTTGTAAATGAAGCAAATGTTATGCTTACTCTGATTATAGCAGCTTTCAATATAGCACGAATGTCAAACTACACTAGCTTCTGCAATACAATTTAAAAAAAAAATAGCAGCACTGAACATCAAAAAACATTTTCTACCTGAGCTCTTCAATTGTGCACTATATTTATCAAAGCAATACTGTACAAAGCTTAAAAATGGATCACCTCACTCTAAGCTTGGTTTCTGTTCAAATCCAAGTAGGCAAGATGAGTACAATATATTTTGGCATTATTTGTATATATTTAACAAGCTTAATTAGAAAACTTTCAGTATTTCATAAATCACTTTAATAATATGTCATTTCTGGAGTCCGTGTTTATGTTACAAGGCACTATGACTTCAGTATCCCTGCTAAGCTAATCCAATTGTCTATACAATCCAATTCAGAGGCCAAAGGACAGCTGTTAATATTTTCTTGGCAGAACATTAATTGTATTAACATTCTGTCAGCACTTCCTGTTTCAGTGTTAATTGGACTCTGCATATCTGTCAGACATTTTTTCCCTGTGAATAAACCAATACATCAAGTAAACAGGATGGCTAGTAATGTGTTTCATGCTGTAAATCATAATAAAGAATGTAGCTGTCCAAAAACTTCCTGAACTGCATTAAAGAAAGACTTTGTGCTGAGCACAAGGATTGCCACAGCCTAGATGTTTCACTGTCAATTTAAATACCAAGATCAGAGAAACAGGATTTCTTTCTTTTACTACTTAAAATGTGTCTTATCTCTTCAACTATCTTGACTAAAAAAATTGCGTTAGCCCTGATATCACACCTCAGCTCAACTCATTCCAACCTCTTTCCGTCAAGATTCCTTGAAATAATATAAATTAAAATGTTTGTCAGGGGGTGTGCATATGCCTTATTATGTCTGTGCTTTGGGAGTTACTAAATGAGAATTCTAGAGCTTGACAAAGTTATTTTCCTTGAAGTAAAATTAAAACTGAAAAAAAGAAGTATGCAAGCAGCTTGATACTGACTGCCCGATACAAGGTCCAGAGAGAATGAAATAACATAAAAAGAATTGAACAGTTGAGTGAAATAAAGTACGCTAAAATTAAAGAAGACCAGGATTACGACAAACACAATAGAGTACCTCTCAACCTACACTCCAATAAAGAAGGACAAAATGTCAAAAATAAAAGTCAAGGCAAGTTTCACACAAGTAATATATGAATGCAAAAGAAATTATCAGTACAGTGCCAAACTACGGTATGTATTATAAGATACCTGCAGACGAAAGAGCAGCAAACGGTTATCATGCAACTGCATAGTTTACAATAAGGAAAACAGAAATTGGATATTTCAAAACAATTTTAACATGAAGCTACAAGAATTCTCATTATTTATTTATTTGTTCAACATATGTGTATGTATGTATGTACGCAATCATTTATTTATTTTCTTATTTTTAACTTTGATACTACTACTGGAACGGACATTTTACTGGGAAGGCCTTGGCAGAAAAGAAATCATTCTTAAAGAAGTACCATTGTTGTGTCTTTCGGCTTTTCCCAGTTAGGGGTCGCCACAGCGGAACTCCAGTCCGCTAATGATTGGCAGTAGATTTTTACGTGCTGGCTTGCCGGGCCTAATGCACAACCTTCAATGAAGGAACGCCCATTCACACATGTCACCACATTTCTCCCCGGGCCTCCGCTGAAAACAGGATCTGTGGAACCTAGTCGGACTTTCCCAGTCAACAAATGTTAAATAAAATAAATAAAACATAGAAGACGCTCTATCTGAGAATCGAACGGACAACGTCTAACTGTGAGGCGACAACGCTACCGCAGCACCACAAAGAAGTACCATTAATTAAAAAATATTACCACAGCAGTATAAAAAGAAAAAAAATAACAACTAAGTTATGATTATACCACATAGCAGTTTTGGTACTCTTTCTTCTGATGAAAACACATTTATTAAAGCATTTATTATTAATAAACATCAAACTGTAATGTGAATATCACTGCAAAAATGAAATTAATTTATTAACTTAAATCACTACTATGCAGCAATATATTCATAATTGAAACATTAAATAGTTAAGAAGCAATATTTAAAATAAATATTTATAGATTTTTATGTGATCATCAGCATGAATTTCACAATGTCTTTCACACCATGGCAGGCCGAGTTAAGACAACTGATACAATACTTAGTAATATTAATGAAGGGTTTCTTACTGCATACTTGTTTACAGACATATGACAAGGATATTTGAAACTGTTAATCACACCTGATCACACCATACATCACAATACTGTTACCAAGCTCAATTTTGGTGTCAACACCATTCACTAGTTCCACAGATACCTTAAGGACTGAACTTTGCAAGCCTATGTAGAAAACACCTTCTCAGGAAAAAAGTATCACAGTGGTGCACAGCAAGGCTTTGTATCAGGCCCTCTCCTCTTCTCACAGCTGACTTCCCCCTCTTAATACCGTCATGTAATCAGATGAATATCAGCTTAATATTTACAGAGACCAGTATAACTCATGTCAACCTACAATCCAACCAACAAACCATATTTTCTTTCTTATGTACATGTGCCATTTCTAACTGGCTAGTAATCAATCCAACGTAAAATAAAGTTATGTTATTTGCCATATCTCAAAAAAATCCCACTCTACCACCACTTAAAATTAAAGATGATCAAGGCAATAACAATCCCAGTATCACAGAGCAAAAATACATTGGTCTGCTCTAAATCACCTCGTAACATTTATAGCATATAGCTTGAAGACCTAAAGATATGTTATAGGACCTCTAAACTTCTTACACAGCAAGTCATCACAGCTACAGCCAAAAATGTCCCTCTTCCCAGATTACAAAATCATCTTTTGCTTCTGACTCTTCCCTCTTCCTTCAACACTCAAATACTTTTGAGCTACTGAAAACAAAGTATTTAGCTTTATACTACTAGAAGATTCCCAAAATGCACCACTGTGGTGTAATAAAAAGATTTAAGAAGCTTCCAGTAAAAAATAGGGCAGCCCTTCTGCTTGGTCCATTGCTATTCCAAGTACTCCAGCTTGGTTACTATCCACCATTGAAGATCAAACTAGAATTTAGAACTCAAAGCTAACATTGAAATAGTCAGGTTGATAAATGTTAATACATTAAGGTAGGGTTGACACCTGTCTGTTTTTTACTTCAGACTGTTCAGAAATGAAAACAATTATCCAGTAGTTCAGAAAACACTACCTCAGACTGACTTTTATAATAAAAGCATTGTTAAAGTGATGTGGGTAAGTCCAAGGATTGGAAAAAACTTGAAAAAAAAGACATGCCTCCTACTGATGTAGCGATTATGTCACAAAACTGGCATAGATGTGGCCAGACGGGCAAAGAAAAGGTAGAGAGGGGAGAAAGTAGAGGCAATATAGGGGTGAGGCTTCAGTCTGATTTTTTCCACAATGAAAAGAGACACCTCTATGATTTGCTTCAAAACTGTGGAGGAGTCTTTTCCAGTATAGGTTCAGCAACATGGAGTCTTCTCCCGAATGAAGTAAAAAATCAGCAAAGAGTGAAAGCATTTAAAGTCTCGCTGAAAGAACATCTCTTCAGGAAAAACACATGAACATTCTCTTGAGATAATCAAGTTATCTCACCTGTATGACTGCAGATCTACTGAATGCACTGGTTTCAGTTCCTTGATTGTTTACCTTCAAATCTTGAAGAATTTTTAAATGTTTATCTCATAATAATTATTAGTGTTTATGCCAAGAAGTTACTCTTTTTCTTTCAGAATTTATACCTTATTTTTCAGAAATTGTAAACTGTAATTTTGAATGAATATTATTTCTTTTATGCTCCAGCCACAGTTTGAAAACTGTAACTTCTTTGTTTATTATTTTAGTTTTTACATGATCCCAGGCCGTGGTTGAAAAGGGTCAAGAAATCAGCCCACCTATCTGATAAGCAAATACTCAATGAATGAATAAATAACTGGTTCCTCAACAACAGACACAGATATGACTCTGTCATTGTACATGTGATTGTGAATGAGATGTACCTCCCTGGACTACATGAAAAGAGACGTAGAGGAGCTCTCGGATTATGTAGCCCAGGCGGGTATGACCCTAACCCTGAGCAGCATCCTACCATCATCCAGAATGATACCACAGTACAAGCAGAAAATGATTGGTTTCAACAACTGGCTAAGTTTCTGGTGTCATTCTAAGGGGGATCCAGTATCTGAATGCCTAGGATGACATGAATGACAGACCTCGATCCTTTGCCAGAGATGGCCTGCGTCTGTCACCCCTGGGCTTCCAGATACTGGCCAAGGCTCTTGCCACCCCTATAGTGCCTTTGTTAGGCGGTATTCCAAAGACATAATTAACACCATAACAGCTACAAAAAATGCAACCTGAGGATCATGCTGCTCAACGCTAGAAGTCTAATTCTCAAAATGCACTCGCTCAAAGCATGCCTTAAAATGGAGAACATTAACATTTGTGCTGTAACAGAGACCTGGTTCAAGGCAGCAGAAAGCACCCTGCACTACCAGGCTGAAGCTCCAAAGGCAGTGGAGTTTCCATATTCATAAAAGATGTGCACACCTCTAGACTGGTAGCCCAATATAACGCTTCAGAGATACTTCAGGTGCAGATAACATTGGGTAAGACAGCGATTCAGGTCATAGCCTGTTATAGGTCCCCAACCATGTCCCAAGACTCACACTCCACATTCCTAAGCACCCTGGAGAATATTAGGGTCCAACCCAACACTCTCATACTGGGCGACTTCAACTACCCCTCCATTAACTGGGAAAACTACTCATGTACCAATACACTTGTCCAACCTTTCCTGGAATTCATTAATGTCAATGCCCTGGACCAGCTAGTTCTTACCCCCCCTAGAGGTAGCAACATCCTTGACCTAGTCATTACTAACATGGGCAACCGTTGCTCTACACCAATAGTCAAATACTCCTTGGTTAGATCCGACCACAAACTAATCACTTTGGAAATCCACATCCCCCACACCCCCCTACAAAGGTAACCACCATGAAAAACTTCTCCAAAGCTAACTTTGGGGTCCTAAAAACAGAGGTGGCAAACTTCATGGCACCCATGCAAATGGAGAATATTTGCATGACTGCAAAATCATACACCAATGCACTGTACGAACACGTACACAATTGCATGGATCTCGCCATACCCAACAAAACCAAGTTGCTCTCCTCCTAAAAAAGGAAGACAATGTGGTGGTCCCCTGCCATAAACAAACTCTACAACAGAAGGAGGAAACTGATGTGGAATAAGGTGAAGTCCCAGGACTGGAAAGACTCCCTTATCAGCCTCAACAAAAGGTTGAGATCCCTCATCAAATCCTCTAAAGCTAGCTATGAAAACAGAATTGCAGCAGATAGTAAAGACAACCACAAGGCCTTCTATAGTTATGTAAAGAATCTTCATGGCAATACCCAGATTTGCTCTGAGCTGCTGCACAATAGTACCTCCTATACCAAGATAACAGATATTGCCAATATACTGACCGACAGATTCAGTGCCAACTTTACACCTCTCCCCCCAAAGGACAAATCATAATACTAGTAGATTGACAGGCACCCAGTATTACTGCTGCACAGGTTAAAACAGCACTGTCCAAGGCCAAGAATACAGCTTCAATGGGACCTGATGATATCCCTGGCTGTGTTCTACATGAACTACAGAGTGAACTGGCACCTCACCTGTGTGCCCTGTTCAATCAAAGCCTCACCTCAGGCTTTGTCCCTACTGAATGGCGCAATGATATAGTCATCCCTCTCCACAAAGCAGGAGTGACTATAGACCCTGGGAACTATTGTCCCATTAGCCTGATAAGTCTGATATGCAAAGCTATGGAATGCATCATCATGGACCTAATAAACAAGCATATAGGGAATCTCCAAACTCTGGATCCCATACACTTTGGTTTTGTGAAGGGTAGATCATGCCTGCTCAACTTGGTCGACTTCTTTGAGTCAGTCACCAGAACTGTGGATGAAGGCAAGGTGAATCATACAGCCTACCTTGATCTGGCCAAGGCTTTTGATACCATTCCCCACTCAGGAATCATAGAAAAACTCACTAAGCTAGGCATCAATCTCTATATCACTAGGTGGTTTGCAAACTGGCTCACAGATAGAACCCACAGTGTGAAAGTATCTGACTCCAAGTCAGACTGCAGACCAGTCACGAGTGGAGTCCCACAGGGATCGGTCCTGGGTCCTCTCCTGTTTGGTATCTACTTCTCAGAAGTCCAGACCAACACGAAGGGACTCTGACTGACAAAGTTCACAGACGAGTGCAAGTTGGGAGCCATTATTAACTCCCCATGTGATGTTGACATCCTACAGAAAGGCCTCACTGAGACCAAAGACTGGTGTCAGAACCATGGCCTTAAGCTCAATGCCATAAAATGTGTTGTCATCCCCTTTGGAAAAAAACACTTCCCATGAATCAGCACATCAATGGTAGTCCACTAAACACAGGAGGCATTATAAGAGATCTGGGAACACAGGTTGACAGCAACCTCTCTTTTGACCACCACATTGCCACTGTGGTCAGAAAGTCCTTCTATGTGGCACATCTCATTAGTAAGGGGTTTGCATCCAGGAAGAAAGAGGTCATTGTCTACCTCTACTCCTCCCTCATTAGGCCAATCATCGAGTACAATGCCCCATTTGGCATGCACCTCACTAGACACCTGCCACAACTGGAGAGGTCACAAAAGTACCTCACAAAGAGGATCCTAGGCCTTAAACACTTGTCCTATATGGACAGACTCAAAAAACTCCAACTATTCTCTGTCTCATAACACCTACTTAGAGGCGATCTCTGCTTGACTTATAAAGCCATGTCTGACCCAGCTCTGTTAGAAATGCTACATCTAAAGAAATCCCAATCCCTCCACACCACATGATCCCAGAGACCTGAACCTCATTACCACAATCAAAAGAATGTGCTGGAGGGACAAGTTCATAACCCAGAGACTGCCCATGCTATGGAATAGACTTCCCATACATGTCAAACAGAGAACCTCACTGACCCTCTTGAAGAGAAATCTTGATGAGTGGATGGGAAATAGAAAATTCACCCCGGGGATCACTCCAGTGGCTCTACTCAACAGAGGCACTGGGAACTAAGGTTGGGTGGCACGATGCCAGGGTAATCCTATGGGCTAGGCTTGTAAAGGCTCCAGGGCCATTAGCCTAGTACACACATATGAACCTATTAATAACATGCCTGTAGAAATAATAACAGTATTGACACTTAAAGCAATAAAGAACAGTATTATAGAACAGACAGTAAAGCTTTAATTTACTAATGGTGAGCCATAGCTTTGTAACCGCCAATTATCGTGCTTGATGCTATAAATCATAAAAAATACAAGTAGCTGAGCAAACAAAGGACATCAAAGGGATACTACTGAGCTTACGCACAGGCTGGTTATTCCTCTTTCTTTATAAATACTGTCAAAAATCAGACAGAAGGCACTCTTTTCTTAAACTAATTAAAAACAGAATTGGGCCAGTCAAAAGAAATCTGTTCTTTAAAAGACTAAGAGAACCTTGTCTGAAGCCCACATACTAGGACCCAACTGTGGAGCCAGATGTGAGGACAATGATCACAGATGTTGGAAGATCAAATTATAGCTATATGTCCAAAAATGCTGCTTACACTCACAGTGTGGGCTCAGTAATTCTACTGCTCCTAAAATACTCAAAATTCCTAACCTCAGATTAAAAATACCTGAAAAGGAATAACAATATCTTATGAGTTCAAGTTCAAGAGTATATTGGAAGATATGTCCTTGAGTTGATTGGAAAAAAAATGAGCAAATATGAAAAACAAAAGTATGCATTTCTTGCAGGAGAGAAGCTGCAGGAGAAAAGCCTGACTGCATCTTCCTTGTGTGTCTCGGTGCCCCACCCTTACTTTATTATTCTCTTTCCAAAGTCATTGCATCTTAGATAGTTTGTTTTGCTGTTTTTGCAGGATGCTTGGATATCAACTACTTATGACAGAAACACAAACAAGCATTAGCATCTTCATCATATGTGATCTGAGCTACAGTGATACAAACCAGTAAAATCTGAGCTGATATGCTCAAGCAACTGCGACATGAGCTCAGCTGATCCAAAGAATGGCATACAAGCTAGGTTCATGACCCACGTGGAATGGTGACAATCTAGTGAATTGCCCATCAAAATGAAAGGGGGAATGAGACTGGTTACAAAAACTAGATCCTTGCCACAGATGATAATGAATCTTGGGAAAAGGATTGCCACCTTAATGCCTGGGAATGCACCAGATCATATGTGGGAGGCTGAAAAGCACTAGCTAGATATAGTTGGTCTTACCACTATTCACAGCATTAGTTTGAGAAACAGACATCTTGTTTGGAAAGGGTCCCTCTGTTACTCTGGAGCTAAACCAAAAGGAAGGCCCTGGGTAAGTGTGGTGTTATTCCCAAGTCTACAGTTAAATGTTGTCTAGTTTGTTTCTTTGTTCTGTTTGTGCCAGTTGAAAAAACCTTCATCCCAGTTTAACTGTGAGCATTAGAAAACTGAATGTCTGATATTTGTATAAGCACCCATTAGCTATTAAATTTATCTGAATACTGTGGCAACAGTATGAGTTCCTCTGAGAGACTTCAAAACTTAAATGAAGGCTGAATTAGATACATGGATAAGAACATCCTAGAAGGTTAACTTGCCCAGTCAGAACCCAAATGATGAATAATTATTGTCTGTTGGTGCCATTCATGGATTGCCTGTAGGGAATACCACATTCACACTCAAAGTTGTTCATTAATGTGCTTAGTGCCTCGGAAACATGGGCCACCTATCAATGACTGACTTTGTAGTCCTGTCATTAGACCTAGGGCCATATATTCTGAACTCTCGGGTCAAGAAAGATGCTCTAGTATTGAGTTAGATCAGACCACTTAAGAAGCACATGGACAGACAAGGAAAACCCAAAGAGGGAGCAGCATTCTTGTCTTAGGAATGAGTAGAATATGCTGCTGCTGTGTAGGACTTTAATGACAATCTCCAGAAGAAGTTCACCAGTATAACAGTAGAGATCTAGGACTTGGTGTTTGAATGCACTACATCAGATATTTCAGCAGAGAAAGCATTGGCAAGGTGTTGTGGGCAAATAATGTCATAATATAAACCCAAGGAACTGGCAGTAGATACTAGCAGCGGGGGGATGTTTAAATAAATTGATTCTGAATTAATCCTTTCATCAGAAAAAAATGGAATGAGTTGAGGGACCTCTAAAGTCTGTAACATGAGTGAAATATCTAATACTCCAAATAAATGCAAGCAGCTCTGATTTGAACCATGACAGATTAGACTGTGCTTCCTTGCAAGGTACTTTGGGAGTTTATGTTTGGTGTTCTTAAACATTCATCACCTAGATTAGTACACTAAACTGTAGCATATGCAATGTTCTTTAAAGTTCATGAACTATATATTCTTCCCTCTTTGAACAGTGTGCTATTCTCATTTTGACCTTTCAAACTGGGGTACTGTTCTTTGTCCCCTCTCTTTCTTCTACTCTTCATCTTCACCTGCTTCTGTTTTCTGAGTAAAAAAGTGTTCATTTTAATGATGAATATGATTCCTTCAACCCTTTGTATCTCTGTCTGTCTGTGCCTAACATTTATTTTGTTTTACTTCCACCTTCACTTTCTAAGCTATTTCATATAGTAGCTGTTCTAAATACGTACTTTAAGTTTGAACTCAAAATCTCAAAAAACAATTTCAGATTTTCTAAGTTTACACCGTTACTTTTATGAAATAAAGAGCATAGTGAATATTACAGTTTTTGAAACAATCAATGTTTAATGTCCTTAATTATTTTCAGCATTTAACAAGTTTCTAAATTAATTCAACTTTGCAAAGTGGGTCGCTTGCTATTTCAAAGCAAAATTAGCACTATTTTTAAGTGTATAACACTACATTTTATTTTATTTTTCTCATGGCTAAACGGCCTGACAAGAAATTAGAAACTTTAGAACTGGTGAAGTTTCACAATGCATGAAAAAAGTTTTTGAAATATATCAAACATGAAATTGTATAACATTTTGGGCATTTAGATGATAGAATTTGGGCATGCTGTTCCTTTGCATACCTTTAAATTATCAATGGATACATGTATTCTATGTTTTCAAATGTTATTGTCTTATATTTTGCCAACACATTATTTATGTTGAATAATCCCACATCAAATATCTGTGTGATCAGTTATTATTTTATATACTACCATTCTGAATTTTGCAATACTGATTTGCTACATAAATATGTTTTTGTTCTTACCTAATATATATATATATATATATATATATATATATATATATATATATGTGTGTGTGTGTATGTATATATATATATATATATATATATATATATATATATATATATATATATATATATATATATACATATATATGTACATGTATATATATATATACATATATATGTACATGTATATATATATATATATATATATATATGTATATATACACTTGAATCTGTAACAAATATTGAAAGCCTTTATGCCCCAAAAATACCATGAAAGACTATCAGAAGATAAACCATTTAAAAAAATATGAACTTGATTTAGAGAACTTTGAATGCAATCTTCTGAAGTCCTTTCTGACTAAACCCCAAAGGAAAAATTGACCAAAATTGTGAATGAACTCAATCTGCATGCAAAGAATTGTACTTCTTTTGGGGTGAAGGGGACCTACACATCTAGATTTAATATATTATTTTCTACAACACACTAATTTTACAGTGAAGAAAATATTGTGAACAAGGTAGTTTCCAAGATTACCACTTAATTTATTTATTTATGTATTTATTATAACAGGCCTTAATATATTTCCAGAAAAAGCAGGCCTTAAATGATTCTCTTTGTAAACTTAACTTTCATCAAATATGTACATGCAAACGTTAGGTCCCTTTTATGCTATAATCACATCCCCAGTTGCTATACTTAAAGGGAATTTCCCCTGCAGTTAGTTCCATCTAGTAAGATGTATTTTCAGAACAATACAGGAACAACTATCAACAATGTTGAAAGCCTTACTACCATATAAAACTTTTTAAAAATGAAATTTTATAGATACACAATGCTACATGCAAGTTTATAAGCAACCCACAAAGTAAAGGATCTTTCTTCAAACATTCTTCTCCCTTTTAATTAAAATAACTTCTTTTCAGGTTTTTGTGATATGTCCTTTTCAGGTTTTCCAACATCTTTATAATACATTTGGCAAACTGCTTCCAAAGGGACGTTCACAAAAGGAGCTTTTGGTATGCAAAAGATTTTACCAAAATGCTAAGGCAATAATAACTAGAATAAAAAACAAAGATGAAAGAGTGACTTGTAATTAGCAGGTGAATGGGAAAAGTTGCTAGATTAGCCCAATATTCCCAGAGTAGTGTATGCAGATTAATATAGTTTCATGACTTTCAGTAAAAAATGTATCTGTCTAACTTACATGCTACTTCTAGCGATGCGTTATGGCTTACAGCTTCCCCAAGATAGTTCCTGGCAACACAGATGTAGCTGCCCTCATCTGGTTTACTTTTTCGACCATGTACAATTCGCAAGAAAAACAAAGAACCACTGGGTAATAGCATTCTGTGGGAGCGAGGGTCATCCTTATCAGTCTCCACTCGTTCACCATCCTTGTACCACTCAATTGTGGGAGTTGGTCTTCCTTCAGCTTTGCAGTTCAAGGTTGTTGGTTCTCCTTTGGAGACAATTACATCTGAGGGGTGTTCAATTATTCGAGGTGCAAAGTCCTCCTGCCGAAGGCGTGATCCTGAGAGGAATAAATAAAAAGAATTATGCTTCAGTTTAGTGGCTAGAAAACAGTAGTTTGTTTCATGCTGATGTGAAAAAGAAGACATTGTACATTGCCTAAATTATGCCTATCATCTTCCTCTTTATGGAGTTCTGACTTAACTGTTTCCAAAAAAAAGGAATATGCCAACTAAATGTTTTACTCTGATTCAGAAGAAACCATGAAAATGACAGCCCTCACTCATGACCTGTGTTTTGAAAACATTTCAGATACAACTTTCTGACAATCCTTGTGTAGACATTGTGTGAAACCTATATTTGCTGAGCCTATCATAACTCACTGCAAGACAATTTTCTTGATACGTTTCTAAAGACCCACTTACTTTTTCAAAATACATGTGACTCAGGACTTTTGTTACATAATACTCAGCGAATGTATTAACTTCATTATCACACTCATGACAATATACAGTTAAAAACAGTGGCACCTAAATTTAATAACAAAACTAATTTAAGTTACTACGTGCTCTAGAATGTCATAGATTTCATGTGCAAGAGCAACTTACAAGCAAATGATTTTACCTGTTTTTAATCAGAGTTTTCTTTCAGTAAAAGCAAATGGCAAGTCAGAAAAATGTTGTACAGCAAAGCAAAAGGCATTAGTTAAGAATATAGATCTTTTCAGAAAAGCAAGCAAAACTGAGATAATGGTAGAACCACACAAACATCCAGAGACAGAAAGACACACACACACTAACACTAGGCACTCATAATTTAATAATATAACTAAAAGTTCATAAAGCATTAACACAAATATTTGCTTCGATTCAAACCCTAAAATTACTCCATAGAATACTGCACTCCATGCTATCATTGCAACCCAATAAAATATCAGCTAACAGTAGTGATATAAAAAGGAATATGGCCTTTTTCACAACACTGCAATATAGGTGTGCATGCAATTACCATAGCAGTATGATAGAAAGGACTCTGGCACTACTACAACAGTATTGTAACACTGCAGATTTACTGGGAAGTTCCACTGTTACTCAGTGAAGGGATATTACACATTTGCAAAATCCCAATAAAACATTATAATTAATTAAACTCACATTAAGGGCACTACTATACCCGCGGTGGTGGTGCTGCGGTAGCATTGTTGCCTCACAGTAAGACGCTGTCTGGTTCGATTCTCAGCTAGAGCGTCTTCTGCGTGGAGACATGCATGAATGGGCGTACCTTCATTGAAGGCTGTGTGTCAGGCCTGGCAAGCCGGTACGTAAAAAGCAACTGCCAATCATTAACAGACCGGAGTTCCGCTGTGGCGACCCCTAACCGGGAAAAGCCAAAAGACACAAACAAACATTAAGGACACTACTATATATGTATAGCACTACTGTTACATAGACCTTCATTAAAGATATACCGCTATGGTACGTATTTATTTATTATTATTTATTTATTTGCCATTTGTTTACTAGGGTGGTCCAACTGGCATAGTCCTTTTTTAGTGGATGCCTGGGGAGAAAACCTCCAGTTAAATTATAAGCAAAAGATGTAACAGTACAAATACATAAACGTATTTACAAGAATATTACAATATAACATTAGTAAGGATAAAATATTACATCTCATGACAAAAGTCTGCAATAAAAAGACAAGGTAAGAAAAAGAAGAATTTTACAAGAAAAATATAATGTAAAAAGAAGTAAGAGTAAGAAAAGCACTTGAAGAAAGAATGACAGTGGAACAGATAAGGAAGAAGAAGGAACAGAGAATTGACGAGTATAGCAGAAAGAAGAAGACCTCATTAAGGAAGGGGTTCAGGCTGGATGATTACAGAGACAAGACCAGAAACTATTTAGGCGTAATTTAAGTGTTTTCTTAAATTCATAAACATTAGAGATAAGGGTAATGGGAGTTTGTTCCATTGTAAGGCAATAGAGGAGCTAAAATGATACTGACCAATTGATTTTTTCAGATTTGTAGATTTCTAGAAGGTGTTGACAAAAGATTCTGAGAGATTGAGAGGGGGTGTAAAGGGAGATATACGAACGGAGATACTAGGGCAAGTGGAAGGTTTGTTCAGGATAGAATGAATAACGAGAAGTTGAGAGAATAATAGTCGGTTAGAAAATTCTAGCCAATCAAGTGACCTCAGAGTTAGGCAATGTTGAGATTTAAAAGACATGTTAGTGTTAGTGGCAAATCTGGCTACTTTATTGTAGGTAGATTCCAATTTGGAGAGGAGGGAAGACTGCAGATTGGTTAGGATTTGTGAGCCATAAAAGAGATTAGGAAGGAGGTAGGTGTGGGCGAGTGTAATTCTAGAGTGAGGGGGGATTAACCGTTTATTTCTATACAATAAACCAAGCTTGTGGTGTGTTTTCTTAATACAATGATGTACATGTAAATCAAATTTTAGCTGATTGTCTATTAATACACCAAGGAGCTTAGTATGGATTTCAGGGGTAATGAGAATGTTATTTAGTGAGAATAACATGAATGAAGATTTCAGGTGGTAGAGTGATTTTGGAAGGAAAAGTAGAAGCTTAGTCTTTTTTGGGTTAAGAATGAGTTTATTATTAGATAGCCAGGTTTCAGTAAGATTAAAAGATATTTGAGTAGTATTTAGTGCGGGAGCATTGTCACCTCACAGTAAGACGTTGTCCTGTTCGATTCTCAGCTAGATCGTCTTCTGTGTGGAGACATGCGTGAATGGGCGTACCTTCATTGAAGGTTGTGCGTCAGGGCCGGCAACTAGGCATGTAAAAATTTACTGCCAATCATAAGCGGACCGGAGTTCCACTGTGGCGACCCCTAACCGGGAAAAGCCTAAGGCCCCACATTTGGTATGTCTGAAGGGTTATCAGCAACAGAGATGGTAGTGGAGTCATCAGCATAGTGAACAAGGGTGGACTGGGGCCAAGATTGATATAAGACTGATATAGTTGGTTAGTAAAGATGTTAAAAAGAAGGGGACCTTGAGGGACACCCATATTAATCGGGAGAAAGGGGGAGAAAGTAAAGAGCCATTTGACAGATTGCATCCTATCTGTGAGGTAGCTGTTGAACCAAGAGATAGTATAAGAAGATACGTTGAGTTGGGCTAATTTAGAGAGGAGGATAGAGTGGGAGACAGTGTCAAAGGCTTTACAAAGGCCTACGAAGAGGCAGGACACAAGTTTATTGTTATCTCTTGCAAGACAGATGGAGTTAAGAAAAGAGATGACAGCAGTACTAGTACTGTGATAAGCGTGAAAACCATGCTGGGTAGTGGTAATGAAGTTTTCTTTTATTAAGAATAACTACTATCTTCTTCAAGAACTTTTACTGTAACAGTAAATTAATCATAACACCTGGGTAGACTCCAAGACAGACTTATCATAGCCACAGACAGTACACAATAATGATAGCCCTCACAAAAGCCATGAAAAAACCTGCCCTAGCCAAGAAATATGCACCTATGTTGTATTTTATGAAGGCATGTACAGTATTCCATTTGATTGCTTCAAGAGAACTGCCAAACAGTGCAGAATTGCACCCTTTATTACTACAAAATTGCTTTCTTTGCTCTTAATGGTATATTTTATGTATTACATGATGGCTCCTTATTGAAATGTTGGAGCTGAAATGTCATATGACAACATGCCAAAAAAATGACCAAAAACATAGGAGAAGAGCAAATCTTGAGGATCAGTCTTCTCCTTAAAGCTTCTTTTGACAGTGGGAGTGAGCCATTCATGCACCCCCACACCCCACAAGCTTATATACACTAACTGTGAGACTGCCGTATCTCGGAGAAAAGTGAATATTCTGAGAAATGGCAAATTGAACTTAATATATGTAAGTCTGTCCTTTTGGCCATTCGGTCTCTGTATTTCAGGACTCACTCTAGAGGTCCCTACATTTCAAATGGTTACCTCACAACAGGACCATGCCCACTGGAAAATTGCAAACACATTCAAATTTTCCTGCTATTTCTGCAGTTTTCTTTGTGCTCTTCAAATAATATCCACTTTCTTTTTAATCTATGACAGTGGCGACATTTAATTAAAATTACAAAAACTGCATACATATAATGAAGGACGTCAACAGCTAACACGATACTGCAGTAAACAGCAAAGAGGGCTCATGTCAGTTTTCAAGTGATTTATCTGGAGCATGGTTTTATCATTCTTACCTATGAGTTAGAATACTTAATCACATTACCTCTGAGTTAAAAGAAATAGCTTTACAAAGACAAAAAGTGTGGAACAATGCCTATGAAAATGTGTGAAACAGTTTGTATTCACCTTTGTGATGTAGTGAACAGGAACACCTGTTTTATGTATAGTCCACATGACTACAAGATTCATCCTTTCAACACTGACAGCATTCAAACAGCTGAATACATTGATTCTATGCTTTTTCAAGTGGCCCAGTTTCCCGTTCATAAAACATAAAAAAAATTAATAAATAAATAAGAAAAGTCATCTCTTTTACTAGTGTCCATTTCCAAAAAGTGTATACCCTTATCACTTGCTGTGAGATGATTGTCCCTTCTTTGAGTTGTTGTGATCATGAAGTTAGTATATATAAGTTTGGGGGTACGGGGCATCAAGCCTCCTTGCAAAAAACAACATGCTTTTTGCCCTTTTGACTTCTGGCTATTTTCTTCTCGTATTTAAAGAATGCAGACTTTCTGAAGTCAATGTCTCACAACAGAGCCCAAGAAAATACGCAGGTAGTATTAATTCATTATGAATCTGTAAAGCAAACTGTGGTGGCAGTTTTAAATTTTTCAAAAAGTATATTTCTTGTCACTGATTTGGTAATGGCAGTCTCCATGTCCTATGCCCTATGCGTTTATAAATTCATTCTTCAGCAAAACAGCTTGGATGAATGGAGAGTTGAGGTGCCCTGTGTAGAAAGGGGAGCTCACTTCAAAACACACTAAACACACATCTAACATGGTATCAGACGAAAGGACAATGTTGGCACTGCTAACACCACATTCCACTGCCAACAAATGACTGACCTTTGTGGATGTGACCACAGTTTCTTGCTCACCATAACCGTATACTAATATGATAATATAACGCAAGTTAAATACAAACTAAATGCTTCCAGTTCGGGGAAAGAGCTTATCTGTGATTCTGGAACAATATGGCATGAAAATTAAAACAGATGTTCTTTTAATAAACAACAACAATGGAGGTTATGTTAAGAATTACAGTTGAGCTGCCTTAATATTTCCTTTTAACTGAGGCATATTTAGATAATAAATTGAATTGTGACCGAAAGTTTTTGCCACTGTATTTTCAATTACCACTTATATTGAGAATCACAATGCCCAGGCAACTCAGAGAACATGACAGCAGAAGACCCTTGGTGTTACTTTCATACATTTTTAAATAACATATCTACTGAAATTGGCCCTTACAGCAATTCTCTTCCCATAATGCTGCGATTTCACTGGCTGTGCAGTCAACTTGGCTTGGAAGTCACCTTAGATATCCAGCTAGTTAGCCACACACTTTGCTCTTCTGTGCTCACCAGCTCTTTCCCTCTTTCATTCTCTTTTACTGAGAGAGTGACAGGCATAGTATCTGCACAGGAGTTGTTAAATGTAAAGGCAGATGATAGAGGAACAAGGGCATTACAAATGTTTGTCGCACATATTTAACTGCAGAAAATGATATAAATGTTTATCCATGAAGCTAGTGGAACAAGTGACATGTATTCATGCAACCTATTTAGCACAGGTTGCATGAATTCATGCAACCTGTGATAAGTAGGTGTAAACATTTTTCTTTTTTACTTTTACTTTTCAGATACCTATTAAATTATCCTATAGAGTTTAACAAAAACTAAGAGCATCCTTTGTTCTCTTTAGCTGGAAAACAGATTGACTGCCTTCTTCAGAGACTTTGCATAAAACAGATATATTATCCTAACTCAATTTCCTGCTACTGGTATATCTGTGACATAACATACAAACACAAAAATGAATATGCCTTACTGGTATAGGACTTAAGAGCAAGTTACACATACACTATTAAATAACTGATGGAAAAAGGCACCTATTTTTTAATATTACCTACACATGCTCAAGGTGAAATCACTCAAGCATCAGTAACATGTGTAAATAAAACAGAACCTCTTTACCCATTTTTAAGCACAACCTGCATAACTGGATGAGAAATAAAAAAATAGATCCCTGGGATTCTACCTGTGTCCCTGCTGGACAGGGGCATCGGGTGCTGATTTGTCTAAACATGGGCTAACTCTTGGCTAGGCTTATACGGGCCTCTATGGTCCTATGATCTTATTACAAATGCCATAATACCAAACATTGTTTCCAACAGGAAGTCATTGTTGGTGTAGTTTTTAAGTGTGCGTTGGCAATGATTCACTTGTGAATTTTCCACTTATTTGAGTTAGTGTGATCACAGAGTTGGTATATATATATATATATATATATATATATATATATATATATATATGTCTGGGGGTTACACCTCTCATCCTCTTGGCACAAGAACTCTGGACAAAGCCTGACAAAGGGGGGGGGGGGGCAAAGGCCCAAAAGTAGGGACAGATTTTAAATATTGCTCTTATAAACTCAAGAAAGTTGCTAGAATATTTTTGCTTTAGCATGCATTTTCTCAAAGATATGGAATTTTAAAAAATCAAATATATGTCATTATTTGGTGACTTCAATCCCAACATCATCCCAGTGATTTGCCAGGAAACCAGAAATTTTATAAGGAAAAGACCAAAAATATGAGGCAAAAATCTGGACATTCTGCAAAAGTCTGGGCAGCTGAAAGGTATGTTGGGGCTGCAGGGGGCAAGCCACCCTGCAAACAAAAAAAAAAAAAACCAAAAAAAAAAAAAAGATTTTTTTGTCCTTTGGAATTTCATTTTTTTTTTTAAAGGACATCAACTTTCAAGAAGTCAGTATTTCACAGCAGAGCCCAATAATTTATTCAGCTGGCATTAATTCATTTTGAAAGTATAAAGCAAATTATGCTGACCCTTTTAAGTGGTATCTGATGATTGCCACTTCTGCAGTGCAAAAGCTGAAAATTCTTTTTAGCCATCAGGGAAAGGGAAGATCTGCAGACTTAAGTTCCTAAACTGTCTGTAACTCAAGGTGCTTCAACCTTGAATTTAGTGTGTGTGTGTGTGTGTGTGTGTGTGTGTGTGTGTGTGTGTGCACATGCATGTGTACTGTGTGTGTGTGTGTGTGTGTGTCTAGGATTGGGCAGCCTGACATACTGGGGTTTGCAGGATGGGACTTGACATGTAATGAAAAAACGTAGCTTTTATTCCAACTGTGTGCTTTAGCAACTTTCTTTCAACTAGTACTTGCAATCAAGCAACATTTTACGAAGTCTTGTTTGACAATATTGTAGGCATCTCAAGATATATGGCTTCTAATATCTAAGCATTTCTTTTTTGCCTTTCTTTTTTAAATTCAGTACAATTTCTAAAACTATAAATGATAGTACACATAACTAGTCTACTTGCTTTTTTCTTAATTCTGCAACTTCTGAATGTCACGCAGGAAAATAATTATATAGCATTATCATTACAAGGTCTAGACTATTTGTAACAATTAATGAACACTTCTGGCATTCTGGGGAAAAGGAGTGACTTTTAAAAAGACAACAAGTGTTGTCAGGTGAATGATGGCCTGTTGCCCACACCTTTCAAATGATATGTAAATCTCAGTGCAGTAAAGGGTCATTATGTGTTGAGAATAGCCTTGCAATATAATAGTATACTAGCTCTTTCACCATCCCTCTTCCTTACTGTTGGAAAAAAAAACAATGATTTGCAAGCCTTTAAAATAATACACTAGTAAATCTGTTTACATAGACAAATTTATGCACAGGATTTCTAGCTAACTGTGACATCAGCTACTACTGCACAATTGTCTGTGCTGAATGAGAAGACATTTTCCAAATTTTCCTGTCAGATGACAGGTTCTATGAATTTATAAATGCTTTGTCATTGTGTCTACACCCTCAGCTTAACAGATAGTCAAAGGATTGGCACAATGGTTAAGATCTTTTACCGTACAGATATAAGGTACAGGGTTTGATTCTGACCTCTGGTTATTGGCTACACGCATAATAGTCTGCAGACAGATAACCTAGTATTTACTTGTAATAAAGGGACATTAATATTCAGAAGCCTGCAGACTGATTGGACAGCAAATCAGCATGCTCACTGTAAACTGAGCATATAGAAATAAAAAAACAGACTGACTGCTGTTTTCTTGTTGAGTAGACACATTTTCTATTTGTATATGCTCCACTACCCTATCTTTAACAAATGTGACAAAAATAAGGATATTTTGTAAAAATCTGGACAGCTGAGAGGTGTGACCAATGTCAGAACTGCCATGAAACTGATAGAACATCTCTTATTTTCCTCATAGTTTTGACCATTCCTGTGTAAGATTTTATATTTTTGGCAATTTCTGTTATTCAGTGTGTGTGTGTCTTTCGGCTTTTCCCGGTTAGGGGTCGCCACAGCGGAACTCCAGTCAGCTAATGATTGGCAGTAGAGTTTTACATGCTGGCTTGCCGGGCCTAACGCACAACCTTCAACGAAGGAACGCCCATTCACGCATGTCGTCACACAGTAGACGCTTTAACTGAGAATCGAACGGGCAACGTCTAACTGTGAGGCGACAACGCTACCGCAGCACCACCACCGCAGTTAATTTCTGTTATTCAGTAATGGCAGATATTACAGTTTCATACATTCAACTCTTCAGAGAGAAAAAAAGACACAGAGGAAGAGAGACAGACAAACCACTATGGGAATTTCTTCTTCTCTGTGTTGCCTGCTTTGCACTGCAGTGAAATACTGTGCAAGCAAGGGGACGTACATATCATAACATGTGCGGTACATCCATATATGTAGCAGAACATGGAAAAACAGGTGTGTCGATATACAATGCATTTAAAAAAAGATAAGCAACTTCTTTCTTACAAAATGTCATTGTATAATAGCAATAATCCATTCCTATGTGTGAGTATCACAGGATTTACCCATAGCTGGCTTTGTTTGATCACGCAGGATTTTCTCTTATGATCAAACCAGGCCAACTGTAGGAAATCCTCTGATATCCACAGACACATAGCCTGAAGTGAAATACTGCTAAAATATTTCACCAATCACTTCGCTGATTTGCCCAGGTTAAAATTTGCCATTTGATAAATAGTGCCTTCGACAAGTAGGGGTTCAACGAATGGCTATTCGCTGAATAGCCATTCAGTAAAGTGATAGAGACCTATATAAATGCATGTTTCTACATATACATGTACATATGTGCGTGTGTGTCTGTGTGTATGTATGTGTGTGTGTGTGTGTGTGTGTGTGTGTGTGTGTGTGTGTGTGTCTTTGTAAAAATTAAGCATTTTTATTACCTCTGAGTAATGGCTACAACAGATGTGATTATACAAAAAAGGAAATATTAGGGCTTTTCTCCACATAACATTTCAGACAAATCTCCATTTATAATCTAAAGCCTGCAGATCAGTACATTCAAGGTGCACTATATGATGCTTTTAGGAGCTTTTTCAGGTCAAGATAGTTATGAAGGGAGTGGCATTACGTGTTTGATAACCATAAGTGTGATCCTTGGAACTTTAAGAATTAAATGTAATCAGGGGAACATGTATAGTAATTCTGGAACTGCTGTGTCTTGGGTAGTCTTTCCTTTACAAGATACAATGAATCTGAAGTTAGATAAGGAGCTTGACTCCATGCAAAAATTGCTTTATATGTTTAAAAGCGACTAGCAACGTTCATCGTCACTGGTATTACATCATATATAACTGTTCTTAATTTCTGTACTGACGTTATTGAGTATGATTACCTGGGGACCGTGAAGAGACCAAATTTGTGGTTTTCAAAAAAACATACCTTGTTGCAAAAAAAGCAGGGAAAGTGCGTCACAAATATATATATATATATATATATATATATATATATATATATATTTTTTTTTTTTTTTTTCAAGCTTCAAGCATAAATTTGTTTATGCATTTGAAAATTCCTTAAATTCATGAAGCAAAATTTAATGTCAAAAAGAAAATGTTACACTGTTGCATGTGTGAGTAGTAATACATACCACAAGCAGTTTGCAACTTTATGTAAAAATGTCTGAACATAATATTCTCAAAGCACAACTGTCTGATAAAATAATCAACAGTGAAGAGTGAGTGAAATCTGAACTCTTGACAGTTTCTTGAGCAGTGAAGATCCTAGAGTTTTATTGGTAGGTCATATTTTGAAACAGAAGTTGTGTATCTTTGGACAGCAAACATACCATGTGATTATAGCTATTTGAAAATATGCATTTTTGTAGCATTTCATTTAAAATTCATGTTCAGATTTATTAGTAATAGAAATATAGTTCTGTGACATAGTCAAGAAATAAAGCAAACTTATGTTTTCCTTTTTTTGTTACAGATTCACGCCATACAAACTTTGCACATTTTCTACTGACTAACCAGCAACAGTGCAACTACACAGAGCAAGAGTAATATTTAATGTCTATTACAACCAGAAGATCATGCACGTTTAGGAGCTAACATTTATCTGTTGAAATATTCTTTGCTTATTTTTTATGACAATGTGCATTGATGCAATGATACCAAATAAAGCAGACTAAGTGATTGCAGATTAATCTGTACATACGTTTAGTACGCTTGAATGAAGGCCACTTGCAAATGGCTACACAGGCATTGGTGTGGTGTTTGCGTGTGGCATTTTCCATTTGTATTAACATTATAGTATCAATATTAAGTATTACTCCAGTAACTACCATTAAAACAATTGTGTATGATAGCCCACTATGGCATACTTTTATTTGGAATGTTGTATATGTCACAGGAGTATGTTTTTTTCATGTAATTACATGATATCCTTAGCAGTGTCATGTTTGGTATTCGATTCTAATTACATGGTATAGTTAGCTTAGACATAAGA